>NW_026906191.1:172500-472500 GCF_033807715.1 Cololabis saira | reverse complement strand
AAGCTATTGAAAACGTTAGAAAATTGGAGAAAGGTGTCTATGTAGTTGATTTGAGAGACTCATTTCATTATTGGACTCACCAAACCACTTACAGTGTTTCAGGTACAAAATGACTGTTTCTCGCTGAGAAAATGCCAAAAAGCGGATTTCTGTCATAACATTGTTTTACCTTCTGATTTTTTAAGGCAAGCTATTGAAAACGTCAGAAAATTGGAGAAAGGAGTCTATGTAGTTGATTTGAGGGACTCATTTCATTATTGGACTCACCAAACCACTTACAGTGTTTCAGGTACAAAATGACTGTTTCTCGCTGAGAAAATGCCAAAAAGCGGATTTCTGTAATAACATTGTTTTACCTTCTGATTTTTTAAGGCAAGGCAAGGTGAAAACGTCAGAAAATTGGAGAAAGGAGTCTATGTAGTTGATTTGAGAGACTCATTTCATTATTGGACTCACCAAACCACTTACAGTGTTTCAGGTACAAAATGACTGTTTCTCGCTGATAAACTGCCAAAAAGCGGATTTCTGTCATAACATTGATTTACCTTCTTATTTTTTAAGGCAAGCTATTGAAAACGTCAGAAAATTGGAGAAAGGAGTCTATGTAGTTGATTTGAGAGACTCATTTCATTATTGGACTCACCAAACCACATACAGTGTTTCAGGTACAAAATGACTCTTTCTCGCTGAGAAACTGCCAAAAAGCGGATTTCTGTCATAACATTGATTTACCTTCTGATTTTTTAAGGCAAGCTATTGAAAACGTCAGAAAATTGGAGAAAGGAGTCTATGTAGTTGATTTGAGAGACTCATTTCATTATTGGACTCACCAAACCACTTACAGTGTTTCAGGTACAAAATGACTGTTTCTCGCTGAGAAAATGCCAAAAAGCGGATTTCTGTCATAACATTGATTTACCTTCTGATTTTTTAAGGCAAGCTATTGAAAACGTTAGAAAATTGGAGAAAGGTGTCTATGTAGTTGATTTGAGAGACTCATTTCATTATTGGACTCACCAAACCACTTACAGTGTTTCAGGTACAAAATGACTGTTTCTCGCTGAGAAAATGCCAAAAAGCGGATTTCTGTCATAACATTGTTTTACCTTCTGATTTTTTAAGGCAAGCTATTGAAAACGTCAGAAAATTGGAGAAAGGAGTCTATGTAGTTGATTTGAGGGACTCATTTCATTATTGGACTCACCAAACCACTTACAGTGTTTCAGGTACAAAATGACTGTTTCTCGCTGAGAAAATGCCAAAAAGCGGATTTCTGTAATAACATTGTTTTACCTTCTGATTTTTTAAGGCAAGGCAAGGTGAAAACGTCAGAAAATTGGAGAAAGGAGTCTATGTAGTTGATTTGAGAGACTCATTTCATTATTGGACTCACCAAACCACTTACAGTGTTTCAGGTACAAAATGGCTGTTTCTCGCTGAGAAAATGCCAAAAAGCGGATTTCTGTAATAACATTGTTTTACCTTCTGATTTTTTAAGGCAAGCTATTGAAAACGTTGGAAAATTGGAGAAAGGAGTCTATGTAGTTGATTTGAGGGACTCATTTCATTATTGGACCCACCAAACCACTTACAGTGTTTCAGGTACAAAATGACCGTTTCTCGCTGAGAAAATGCCAAAAAGCGGATTTCTGTAATAACATTGTTTTACCTTCTGATTTTTTAAGGCAAGCTATTGAAAACGTTGGAAAATTGGAGAAAGGAGTCTATGTAGTTGATTTGAGGGACTCATTTCATTATTGGACCCACCAAACCACTTACAGTGTTTCAGGTACAAAATGACCGTTTCTCGCTGAGAAAATGCCAAAAAGCGGATTTCTGTCATAACATTGATTTACCTTCTGATTTTTTAAGGCAAGCTATTGAAAACGTTAGAAAATTGGAGAAAGGTGTCTATGTAGTTGATTTGAGAGACTCATTTCATTATTGGACTCACCAAACCACTTACAGTGTTTCAGGTACAAAATGACTGTTTCTCGCTGAGAAAATGCCAAAAAGCGGATTTCTGTCATAACATTGTTTTACCTTCTGATTTTTTAAGGCAAGCTATTGAAAACGTCAGAAAATTGGAGAAAGGAGTCTATGTAGTTGATTTGAGGGACTCATTTTATTATTGGACTCACCAAACCACTTACAGTGTTTCAGGTACAAAATGACTGTTTCTCGCTGAGAAAATGCCAAAAAGCGGATTTCTGTAATAACATTGTTTTACCTTCTGATTTTTTAAGGCAAGGCAAGGTGAAAACGTCAGAAAATTGGAGAAAGGAGTCTATGTAGTTGATTTGAGAGACTCATTTCATTATTGGACTCACCAAACCACTTACAGTGTTTCAGGTACAAAATGACTGTTTCTCGCTGAGAAACTGCCAAAAAGCGGATTTCTGTCATAACATTGATTTACCTTCTTATTTTTTAAGGCAAGCTATTGAAAACGTCAGAAAATTGGAGAAAGGAGTCTATGTAGTTGATTTGAGAGACTCATTTCATTATTGGACTCACCAAACCACTTACAGTGTTTCAGGTACAAAATGGCTGTTTCTCGCTGAGAAAATGCCAAAAAGCGGATTTCTGTAATAACATTGTTTTACCTTCTGATTTTTTAAGGCAAGCTATTGAAAACGTTGGAAAATTGGAGAAAGGAGTCTATGTAGTTGATTTGAGGGACTCATTTCATTATTGGACCCACCAAACCACTTACAGTGTTTCAGGTACAAAATGACCGTTTCTCGCTGAGAAAATGCCAAAAAGCGGATTTCTGTAATAACATTGTTTTACCTTCTGATTTTTTAAGGCAAGCTATTGAAAACGTCAGAAAATTGGAGAAAGGAGTCTATGTAGTTGATTTGAGGGACTCATTTCATTATTGGACTCACCAAACCACTTACAGTGTTTCAGGTACAAAATGACTGTTTCTCGCTGAGAAAATGCCAAAAAGCGGATTTCTGTAATAACATTGTTTTACCTTCTGATTTTTTAAGGCAAGCTATTGAAAACGTCAGAAAATTGGAGAAAGGAGTCTATGTAGTTGATTTGAGGGACTCATTTCATTATTGGACTCACCAAACCACTTACAGTGTTTCAGGTACAAAATGACTCTTTCTCGCTGAGAAACTGCCAAAAAGAGGATTTCTGTCATAACATTGATTTACCTTCTGATTTTTTAAGGCAAGCTATTGAAAACGTCAGAAAATTGGAGAAAGGAGTCTATGTAGTTGATTTGAGAGACTCATTTCATTATTGGACTCACCAAACCACTTACAGTGTTTCAGGTACAAAATGACTGTTTCTCGCTGAGAAAATGCCAAAAAGCGGATTTCTGTCATAACATTGATTTACCTTCTGATTTTTTAAGGCAAGCTATTGAAAACATTAGAAAATTGGAGAAAGGTGTCTATGTAGTTGATTTGAGAGACTCATTTCATTATTGGACTCACCAAACCACTTACAGTGTTTCAGGTACAAAATGACTGTTTCTCGCTGAGAAAATGCCAAAAAGCGGATTTCTGTAATAACATTGTTTTACCTTCTGATTTTTTAAGGCAAGCTATTGAAAACGTCAGAAAATTGGAGAAAGGAGTCTATGTAGTTGATTTGAGAGACTCATTTCATTATTGGACTCACCAAACCACTTACAGTGTTTCAGGTACAAAATGACTCTTTCTCGCTGAGAAACTGCCAAAAAGCGGATTTCTGTCATAACATTGATTTACCTTCTGATTTTTTAAGGCAAGCTATTGAAAACGTCAGAAAATTGGAGAAAGGAGTCTATGTAGTTGATTTGAGAGACTCATTTCATTATTGGACTCACCAAACCACTTACAGTGTTTCAGGTACAAAATGACTGTTTCTCGCTGAGAAAATGCCAAAAAGCGGATTTCTGTCATAACATTGATTTACCTTCTGATTTTTTAAGGCAAGCTATTGAAAACGTTAGAAAATTGGAGAAAGGTGTCTATGTAGTTGATTTGAGAGACTCATTTCATTATTGGACTCACCAAACCACTTACAGTGTTTCAGGTACAAAATGACTGTTTCTCGCTGAGAAAATGCCAAAAAGCGGATTTCTGTCATAACATTGTTTTACCTTCTGATTTTTTAAGGCAAGCTATTGAAAACGTCAGAAAATTGGAGAAAGGAGTCTATGTAGTTGATTTGAGGGACTCATTTCATTATTGGACTCACCAAACCACTTACAGTGTTTCAGGTACAAAATGACTGTTTCTCGCTGAGAAAATGCCAAAAAGCGGATTTCTGTAATAACATTGTTTTACCTTCTGATTTTTTAAGGCAAGGCAAGGTGAAAACGTCAGAAAATTGGAGAAAGGAGTCTATGTAGTTGATTTGAGAGACTCATTTCATTATTGGACTCACCAAACCACTTACAGTGTTTCAGGTACAAAATGACTGTTTCTCGCTGATAAACTGCCAAAAAGCGGATTTCTGTCATAACATTGATTTACCTTCTTATTTTTTAAGGCAAGCTATTGAAAACGTCAGAAAATTGGAGAAAGGAGTCTATGTAGTTGATTTGAGAGACTCATTTCATTATTGGACTCACCAAACCACTTACAGTGTTTCAGGTACAAAATGGCTGTTTCTCGCTGAGAAAATGCCAAAAAGCGGATTTCTGTAATAACATTGTTTTACCTTCTGATTTTTTAAGGCAAGCTATTGAAAACGTTGGAAAATTGGAGAAAGGAGTCTATGTAGTTGATTTGAGGGACTCATTTCATTATTGGACCCACCAAACCACTTACAGTGTTTCAGGTACAAAATGACCGTTTCTCGCTGAGAAAATGCCAAAAAGCGGATTTCTGTAATAACATTGTTTTACCTTCTGATTTTTTAAGGCAAGCTATTGAAAACGTCAGAAAATTGGAGAAAGGAGTCTATGTAGTTGATTTGAGGGACTCATTTCATTATTGGACTCACCAAACCACTTACAGTGTTTCAGGTACAAAATGACTGTTTCTCGCTGAGAAAATGCCAAAAAGCGGATTTCTGTAATAACATTGTTTTACCTTCTGATTTTTTAAGGCAAGCTATTGAAAACGTCAGAAAATTGGAGAAAGGAGTCTATGTAGTTGATTTGAGTGACTCATTTCATTATTGGACTCACCAAACCACTTACAGTGTTTCAGGTACAAAATGACTCTTTCTCGCTGAGAAACTGCCAAAAAGAGGATTTCTGTCATAACATTGATTTACCTTCTGATTTTTTAAGGCAAGCTATTGAAAACGTCAGAAAATTGGAGAAAGGAGTCTATGTAGTTGATTTGAGAGACTCATTTCATTATTGGACTCACCAAACCACTTACAGTGTTTCAGGTACAAAATGACTGTTTCTCGCTGAGAAAATGCCAAAAAGCGGATTTCTGTCATAACATTGATTTACCTTCTGATTTTTTAAGGCAAGCTATTGAAAACGTTAGAAAATTGGAGAAAGGTGTCTATGTAGTTGATTTGAGAGACTCATTTCATTATTGGACTCACCAAACCACTTACAGTGTTTCAGGTACAAAATGACTGTTTCTCGCTGAGAAAATGCCAAAAAGCGGATTTCTGTCATAACATTGATTTACCTTCTGATTTTTTAAGGCAAGGCAAGGTGAAAACGTCAGAAAATTGGAGAAAGGTGTCTATGTAGTTGATTTGAGAGACTCATTTCATTATTGGACTCACCAAACCACTTACAGTGTTTCAGGTACAAAATGACTGTTTCTCGCTGAGAAACTGCCAAAAAGCGGATTTCTGTCATAACATTGATTTACCTTCTTATTTTTTAAGGCAAGCTATTGAAAACGTCAGAAAATTGGAGAAAGGAGTCTATGTAGTTGATTTGAGAGACTCATTTCATTATTGGACTCACCAAACCACTTACAGTGTTTCAGGTACAAAATGACTGTTTCTCGCTGAGAAAATGCCAAAAAGCGGATTTCTGTCATAACATTGATTTACCTTCTGATTTTTTAAGGCAAGCTATTGAAAAAGTTAGAAAATTGGAGAAAGGTGTCTATGTAGTTGATTTGAGAGACTCATTTCATTATTGGACTCACCAAACCACTTACAGTGTTTCAGGTACAAAATGACTGTTTCTCGCTGAGAAAATGCCAAAAAGCGGATTTCTGTAATAACATTGTTTTACCTTCTGATTTTTTAAGGCAAGCTATTGAAAACGTCAGAAAATTGGAGAAAGGAGTCTATGTAGTTGATTTGAGAGACTCATTTCATTATTGGACTCACCAAACCACTTACAGTGTTTCAGGTACAAAATGACTGTTTCTCGCTGAAAAAATGCCAAAAAGCGGATTTCTGTCATAACATTGATTTACCTTCTGATTTTTCAAGGCAAGCTATTGAAAACGTCAGAAAATTGGAGAAAGGAGTCTATGTAGTTGATTTGAGGGACTCATTTCATTATTGGACTCACCAAACCACTTACAGTGTTTCAGGTTCAAAATGACTGTTTCTCGCTGAGAAACTGCCAAAAAGCGGATTTCTGTAATAACATTGTTTCAAGTGTCTGAGAGAGCTTAGCAAGGGGCCTCGCATTGACCATTACTTCCTTAGAGGTAGGGCAAATCAGTCGAGTGAAGCCCAGTGGCAGGATATTCACCACAGTCCACAGGGTATCAGAACCCCAGACGAAGCTCAATCAAGCACAGATCCATTTATGAACATCAGCCCAGAGCCCATCCAGCCACAGACAGCAGTAGAGCGGAGGCTGACTGGACGAAAACCTCAAATCTTTTGGCCTAAATCCTGTCAGAAAAAGGAGTGGGAAACCACAGACACAGACCTCGTCCACCTTTTAGAAGGTCTGAAAGGGGGTGTGGAGAAAAAACTGGACAAGATCGGAGAGACCATTTATAGCTATGGAGCAGAGAGATTTGGTGTGAAACGTGAGAACTTGCAGACACAGAAGGAACCATCTGCTCATCTCAAGTCCAGGAGACAACGTGACTCGTGAAAGAAAGGAGGTGCCTGAGGAAACAATGGAAGAAGGCCACGGAAGTGGAAAGGAAAGGCCTTGGGGCACTACAGGGCGACATCAAGCAGCGTCTGGCAGCACTGCGAAGAGCAGAATGCCTGAGAAGGCAACATAAGAAGAGAGAGCGAACGAGGACTGCCTTCTACAGAGATCCCTATAAATTTGTTAAGGACCTCTTTGTCAGGGAGAAATCTGGGACCCTCAAAGTACCCATAAGAGAACTGGAAGAACATCTTCGGAAGAACTACTCCGACAAACAGAGGCATGTGCCAGCCAGCATTCCGGAGGATATGCCACCCATCCAACCACCTGAGCACCAGATGGAAACAAGGCCCCCCACATGGAGCGAAGTTGAGAGCACAGTAAAACGGGCAAGAACAGCTTCAGCCCCGGGGCCCAACGGCATTCCATACAGGGTGTATAAGAACACGCCAGGCGTCTTGAAATACCTCTGGAAGCTTATGAAAGTGGCATGAGAAAAAGGAATGATACCAAAGGCATGGCGACGGGCAGGAGGGATCCTGATTCCCAAAGAGAAGAATTCCTCAACCATCGAGCAGTTTCGCCAGATCAGCCTTCTCAATGTGGAAGGAAAGATTTTCTTCAGTGTCGTGGCCCGTAGGCTCTCAGCATTCCTGCTGGCGAACAACTTTGTTGACACCTCAGTGCAAAAGGCAGGGATAAGTGGGTTCTCAGGTTGCTTGGAACACACAAATGTCATCTGGCACCAAGTACAGACGGCCAAGAAGGAGAAGAAAGACCTGCATGTGGTGTTTTTAGATCTTGCCAATGCCTTCGGGTCAGTGCCTCATGAGATCTTGTGGACAGCGTTCAACTTCTTTCAAGTGCCAGAGGGCATCACAAGTCTAGTCAAAGCCTACTTCCAGGATCTCCAATTCTGTGTTACAGCACAGGATAGTACAACTGCCTGGCAGCACCTTGAGATAGGCATTATGGCGGGCTGCACCATCTCGCCACTGGTGTTTACAATGGCAATGGAGCTACTTTTTCGTGCATCACGATGGGTGGTTGGAGGAGAACGATTGAAGAGCGGGCTCCGTCTTCCCCCAATCAGGGCGTACATGGACGACATGACGACAATAACAACAACGGTCGCATGTACCAAACGTCTGCTGGAGAAACTCCGGGGAAACATCAAATGGGCACGAATGGAGATTAAACCCAGCAAATCCCGTAGCATCTCCATTGTCAAAGGTAAGCTCACCAATGCAAGGTTCTATGTGGACGACCAGCCAATCCCAACAGTTCTGGAGAAGCCTATCAAAAGCCTTGGCCGATGGTATAGCGCAGAACTTAAAGACTCTGAGCAGGTGGAACAACTCAGGCAGGATACAATCAGCGGCCTCAAGCAGATTAACAACACTGCTCTCCCTGGAAAATTGAAGCTATGGTGCTTTCAGTTTGGGCTGCTACCTCGCCTCATGTGGCCAATTTCCATCTATGAGGTCACCTTATCTCATGTCAATCGGCTTGAGAGACTGGTGAATGCCCAAGTGAGGAAGTGGCTTGGACTGCCGAGATGCCTTTCCAGCATAGGCCTGTATGGCAATGGAGCGCTCTCCCTTCCAATCTCAAGCCTGGTGGAGGAGTACAAATGTGCCAAAACAAGGGTGGAAATGACTCTTACAGAATCCCGGGACCCATGCGTCAGAGATGCGGCTCCAAACCTGGCAACAGGGAGGAAATGGAAACCATCTGCAGCAGTAGCAGTGGCAAAGACCACCCTCAGACACCGGGATATAGTGGGACGAGTCCAACATGGCAGAGGGGGTCTTGGCCTGGAAGCAACAACACCCGCTTGGCAAAAGGCTACTCCGTCTGAACGGCGACACATGGTGGTTGAGGAGGTGCGCAACCAGGAGGAGGCAGCCAGGTGTGCCAAGGCAGTCTCCCAAGCCCAGCAAGGACGCTGGATGAGGTGGGAGGGTGTGGAGAGGAGGAAAATCACGTGGAATGAGATGTGGAGCATGGAGGCTAATAGGCTCAGCTTCATCATCAGAGCCACTTATGATGTCCTGCCCTCTCCAACCAACCTACATCTCTGGTATGGAGAGGACCCAGCCTGCCTGCAGTGTGCAGCCCCAGCAACCCTCAAACACATCCTGGTGGGTTGCAAGACCAGCCTGACTCAAGGAAGATACACCTGGCGCCATAACCAAGTGTTGAAGTGCTTGGCTGCCGAACTTGAGGACAAGAGGGTCACCATCAACGCCATGCCTTTCAAAACCCAGACCACCCTCCCACGGAAGACAACATTCGTCCGACAAGGGGAGAAACGGAGAACCAAGCCATCACCTCCAAACTTAGGCCCACTGGACACAGCCCGGGATTGGGAAATGCGGGTAGACCTCAGCCAGAGGCTCACTTTCCCGCCAGAAATCGCAGCAACCAACCTGCGCCCAGATTTGGTCCTCTGGTCCAAGTCCTGCCGGCGTGTCTTCATTGTGGAGCTGACTGTCCCGTGGGAGGATAACATCGACGAAGCATTCGAAAGAAAAAGGCTGCGTTATGCTAACCTAGCAGCTGATGCTGAGGCGCGGGGATGGAACGTATAGGTGTGGCCAGTGGAGGTTGGCTGCCGAGGCTTTGTAGCCAGGTCCACCACACGGCTCCTGAAGGAAGTTGGGATCAGAGGACAGGCCCAGCGGAAGGCAATAAAAGAACTTGCCAAAGCAGCCGAACGGAGCAGTCACTGGCTGTGGCTGAAACGGAGGGATGCAACATGGGCTGTTTGATGACCACGGGGTGCCACCATATGACACACACCCAGGTCTGATCAGCCTGTGGCAGGCCAACCTTGGAAGAGGGTGTATTGTGTTAAGAGGCCGAAACACCTGATGAAGACAAGGCACACAACTGATGACGTGTAGATTTGGTGGTGCCCCGCGATCCTGTCCAAACTCCACCCCACAGTCATGTCCGATAGGAGTTATCGTGCTGATATATTTTAGGGATATTAACAGCTAGTCCTATTAAGAATCCTACCTTCTGATTTTTTGAGGCAAGCTATTGAAAACGTCAGAAAATTGGAGAAAGGAGTCTATGTAGTTGATTTGAGCGACTCATTTCATTATTGGACTCACCAAACCACTTACAGTGTTTCAGGTACAAAATGACTGTTTCTCGCATGAGAAACTGCCAAAAAGCGGATTTCTGTCATAACATTGATTTACCTTCTGATTTTTTAAGGCAAGCTATTGAAAACGTCAGAAAATTGGGGAAAGGAGTCTATGTAGTTGATTTGAGAGACTTATTTCATTATTGGACTCACCAAACCACTTACAGTGTTTCAGGTACAAAATGACTGTTTCTCGCTGAGAAAATGCCAAAAAGCGGATTTCTGTAATAACATTGATTTACCTTCTGATTTTTTAAGGCAAGCTATTGAAAACGTCAGAAAATTGGAGAAAGGAGTCTATGTAGTTGATTTGAGGGACTCATTTCATTATTGGACTCACCAAACCACTTACAGTGTTTCAGGTACAAAATGACTGTTTCTCGCTGAGAAAATGCCAAAAAGCGGATTTCTGTAATAACATTGTTTTACCTTCTGATTTTTTAAGGCAAGCTATTGAAAACGTCAGAAAATTGGAGAAAGGAGTCTATGTAGTTGATTTGAGGGACTCATTTCATTATTGGACTCACCAAACCACTTACAGTGTTTCAGGTACAAAATGACTGTTTCTCGCTGAGAAAATGCCAAAAAGCGGATTTCTGTCATAACATTGATTTACCTTCTGATTTTTTAAGGCAAGCTATTGATAACGTCAGAACATTGAAGGAGGGAGTCTATATAGTTGATTTGAGTGACTCCTTTCATTATCTGACTCACCAAACCACTTACCTGTGTTTCAGGTTCAAAATGACCGTTTCTCGCTGAGAAGCAGCCAAAAAGCGGATTTCTGTAATAACATTGTTTTACCTTCTGATTTTTTAAGGCAAGCTATTGAAAAAGTCAGAAAATTGAAGGAGTGAGTCTATATAGTTGATTTGAGAGACTCCTTTCATTGTTGGACTCACCAAACCACTTACCTGTGTTTCAGGTTCAAAATGACCGTTTCTCGCTGAGACAAAGCCAAAAAGCGGATTTCTGTGATAAGACTGTTTTACCTTCTGATTTTTTAAGGCAAGCTATTGAAAACGTTAGAACATTGAAGGAGGGAGTCTATATAGTTGATTTGAATGACTCCTTTCATTATTGGACTCACCAAACCACTTACCTGTGTTTCAGGTTCAAAATGACTGTTTCTCGCTGAGAAGCAGCCAAAAAGCGGATTTCTGTAATAACATTGTTTTACCTTCTGATTTTTTAAGGCAAGCTATTGAAAAAGTCAGACAATTGAAGGAGGGAGTCTATATAGTTTATTTGAGTGACTCCTTTCATTGTTGGACTCACCAAACCACTTACCTGTGTTTCAAGTTCAAAATGACCGTTTCTCGCTGAGATACAGCCAAAAAGCGGATTTCTGTGATAAGACTGTTTTACCTTCTGATTTTTTAAGGCAAGATATTGAAAACGTTAGAACATTGAAGGAGGGAGTCTATATAGTTGATTTGAGTGACTCCTTTCATTATTGGACTCACCAAACCACTTACCTGTGTTTCAGGTTCAAAATGACCGTTTCTCGCTGAGAAGCAGCCAAAAAGCGGATTTCTGTAATAACATTGTTTTACCTTCTGATTTTTTAAGGCAAGCTATTGAAAAAGTTAGAACATTGAAGGAGGGAGTCTATATAGTTTATTTGAGTGACTCCTTTCATTATTGGACTCACCAAACCACTTACCTGTGTTTCAGGTTCAAAATGACCGTTTCTCGCTGAGAAGCAGCCAAAAAGCGGATTTCTGTAATAAAATTGTTTTACCTCCTGATTTTTTAAGGCAAGCTATTGAAAAAGTCAGAAAATTGAAGGAGGGAGTCTATATAGTTGATTTGAGAGACTCCTTTCATTATTGGACTCACCAAACCACTTACCTGTGTTTCAGGTTCAAAATGACTGTTTCTCGCTGAGAAGCAGCCAAAAAGCGGATTTCTGTAATAACATTGTTTTACCTTCTGATTTTTTAAGGCAAGCTATTGAAAAAGTCAAAACATTGAAGGAGGGAGTCTATATCGTTGATTTGAGTGACTCCTCTCATTATTGGACTCACCAAACCACTTACCTGTGTTTCAGGTTCAAAATGACTGTTTCTCGCTGAGAAGCAGCCAAAAAGCGGATTTCTGTAATAACATTGTTTTACCTTCTGATTTTTTAAGGCAAGCTATTGAAAAAGTCAGACAATTGAAGGAGGGAGTCTATATAGTTTATTTGAGTGACTCCTTTCATTGTTGGACTCACCAAACCACTTACCTGTGTTTCAAGTTCAAAATGACCGTTTCTCGCTGAGATACAGCCAAAAAGCGGATTTCTGTGATAAGACTGTTTTACCTTCTGATTTTTTAAGGCAAGCTATTGAAAAAGTCAGACAATTGAAGGAGGGAGTCTATATAGTTTATTTGAGTGACTCCTTTCATTGTTGGACTCACCAAACCACTTACCTGTGTTTCAAGTTCAAAATGACCGTTTCTCGCTGAGATACAGCCAAAAAGCGGATTTCTGTGATAAGACTGTTTTACCTTCTGATTTTTTAAGGCAAGCTATTGAAAAAGTCAGACAATTGAAGGAGGGAGTCTATATAGTTTATTTGAGTGACTCCTTTCATTGTTGGACTCACCAAACCACTTACCTGTGTTTCAAGTTCAAAATGACCGTTTCTCGCTGAGATACAGCCAAAAAGCGGATTTCTGTGATAAGACTGTTTTACCTTCTGATTTTTTAAGGCAAGATATTGAAAACGTTAGAACATTGAAGGAGGGAGTCTATATAGTTGATTTGAGTGACTCCTTTCATTATTGGACTCACCAAACCACTTACCTGTGTTTCAGGTTCAAAATGACCGTTTCTCGCTGAGAAGCAGCCAAAAAGCGGATTTCTGTAATAACATTGTTTTACCTTCTGATTTTTTAAGGCAAGCTATTGAAAAAGTTAGAACATTGAAGGAGGGAGTCTATATAGTTGATTTGAGTGACTCCTTTCATTATTGGACTCACCAAACAACTTACCTGTGTTTCAGGTTCAAAATGACCGTTTCTCGCTGAGAAGCAGCCAAAAAGCGGATTTCTGTAATAACATTGTTTTACCTCCTGATTTTTTAAGGCAAGCTATTGAAAAAGTCAGAAAATTGAAGGAGGGAGTCTATATAGTTGATTTGAGAGACTCCTTTCATTATTGGACTCACCAAACCACTTACCTGTGTTTCAGGTTCAAAATGACTGTTTCTCGCTGAGAAGCAGCCAAAAAGCGGATTTCTGTAATAACATTGTTTTACCTTCTGATTTTTTAAGGCAAGCTATTGAAAAAGTCAGAAAATTGAAGGAGGGAGTCTATATAGTTGATTTGAGAGACTCCTTTCATTATTGGACTCACCAAACCACTTACCTGTGTTTCAGGTTCAAAATGACTGTTTCTCGCTGAGAAGCAGCCAAAAAGCGGATTTCTGTAATAACATTGTTTTACCTTCTGATTTTTTAAGGCAAGCTATTGAAAAAGTCAGAACATTGAAGGAGGGAGTCTATATCGTTGATTTGAGTGACTCCTCTCATTATTGGACTCACCAAACCACTTACCTGTGTTTCAGGTTCAAAATGACTGTTTCTCGCTGAGAAGCAGCCAAAAAGCGGATTTCTGTAATAACATTGTTTTACCTTCTGATTTTTTAAGGCAAGCTATTGAAAAAGTCAGACAATTGAAGGAGGGAGTCTATATAGTTTATTTGAGTGACTCCTTTCATTGTTGGACTCACCAAACCACTTACCTGTGTTTCAAGTTCAAAATGACCGTTTCTCGCTGAGATACAGCCAAAAAGCGGATTTCTGTGATAAGACTGTTTTACCTTCTGATTTTTTAAGGCAAGCTATTGAAAAAGTCAGACAATTGAAGGAGGGAGTCTATATAGTTTATTTGAGTGACTCCTTTCATTGTTGGACTCACCAAACCACTTACCTGTGTTTCAAGTTCAAAATGACCGTTTCTCGCTGAGATACAGCCAAAAAGCGGATTTCTGTGATAAGACTGTTTTACCTTCTGATTTTTTAAGGCAAGCTATTGAAAAAGTCAGACAATTGAAGGAGGGAGTCTATATAGTTTATTTGAGTGACTCCTTTCATTGTTGGACTCACCAAACCACTTACCTGTGTTTCAAGTTCAAAATGACCGTTTCTCGCTGAGATACAGCCAAAAAGCGGATTTCTGTGATAAGACTGTTTTACCTTCTGATTTTTTAAGGCAAGATATTGAAAACGTTAGAACATTGAAGGAGGGAGTCTATATAGTTGATTTGAGTGACTCCTTTCATTATTGGACTCACCAAACCACTTACCTGTGTTTCAGGTTCAAAATGACCGTTTCTCGCTGAGAAGCAGCCAAAAAGCGGATTTCTGTAATAACATTGTTTTACCTTCTGATTTTTTAAGGCAAGCTATTGAAAAAGTCAGACAATTGAAGGAGGGAGTCTATATAGTTTATTTGAGTGACTCCTTTCATTGTTGGACTCACCAAACCACTTACCTGTGTTTCAGGTTCAAAATGACCATTTCTCGCTGAGAAGCAGCCAAAAAGCGGATTTATGTAATAACATTGTTTTTCCTTCTGATTTTTTAAGGCAAGCTATTGAAAAAGTCAGAAAATTGAAGGAGGGAGTCTATATAGTTGATTTGAGTGACTCCTTTCATTGTTGGACTCACCAAACCACTTACCTGTGTTTCAGGTTCAAAATGACCGTTTCTCGCTGAGATACAGCCAAAAAGCGGATTTCTGTGATAAGACTGTTTTACCTTCTGATTTTTTAAGGCAAGCTATTGAAAAAGTCAGAAAATTGAAGGAGGGAGTCTATATAGTTGATTTGAGTGACTCCTTTCATTGTTGGACTCACCAAACCACTTACCTGTGTTTCAGGTTCAAAATGACCGTTTCTCGCTGAGATACAGCCAAAAAGCGGATTTCTGTGATAAGAATGTTTTACCTTCTGATTTTTTAAGGCAAGCTATTGAAAAAGTCAGAAAATTGAAGGAGGGATTATATATATTTGATTTGAGTGACTCCTTTCATTGTTGGACTCACCAAACCACTTACCTGTGTTTCAGGTTCAAAATGACTGTTTCTCGCTTAGAAGCAGCCAAAAAGCGGATTTCTTTAATAACATTGTTTTACCTTCTGATTTTTTAAGGCAAGCTATTGAAAACGTCAGAACATTGAAGGAGGGAGTCTATATAGTTGATTTGAGTGACTCCTTTCATTGTTGGACTCACCAAACCACTTACCTGTGTTTCAGGTTCAAAATGACCGTTTCTCGCTGAGAAGCAGCCAAAAAGCGGATTTCTGTAATAACATTGTTTTACCTTCTGATTTTTTAAGGCAAGCTATTGAAAACGTCAGAACATTGAAGGAGGGAGTCTATATAGTTGATTTGAGTGACTCCTTTCATTATTGGACTCACCAAACCACTTACCTGTGTTTCAGGTTCAAAATGACTGTTTCTCGCTGAGAAGCAGCCAAAAAGCGGATTTCTGTAATAACATTGTTTTACCTTCTGATTTTTTAAGGCAGGCTATTGAAAACGTCAGAACATTGAAGGAGGAAGTCTATATAGTTGATTTGAGTGACTCCTTTCATTGTTGGACTCACCAAACCACTTACCTGTGTTTCAAGTTCAAAATGACCGTTTCTCGCTGAGATACAGCCAAAAAGCGGATTTCTGTGATAAGACTGTTTTACCTTCTGATTTTTTAAGGCAAGATATTGAAAAAGTTAGAACATTGAAGGAGGGAGTCTATATAGTTTATTTGAGTGACTCCTTTCATTATTGGACTCACCAAACCACTTACCTGTGTTTCAGGTTCAAAATGACCGTTTCTCGCTGAGAAGCAGCCAAAAAGCGGATTTCTGTAATAAAATTGTTTTACCTCCTGATTTTTTAAGGCAAGCTATTGAAAAAGTCAGAAAATTGAAGGAGGGAGTCTATATAGTTGATTTGAGAGACTCCTTTCATTATTGGACTCACCAAACCACTTACCTGTGTTTCAGGTTCAAAATGACTGTTTCTCGCTGAGAAGCAGCCAAAAAGCGGATTTCTGTAATAACATTGTTTTACCTTCTGATTTTTTAAGGCAAGCTATTGAAAAAGTCAGAACATTGAAGGAGGGAGTCTATATCGTTGATTTGAGTGACTCCTCTCATTATTGGACTCACCAAACCACTTACCTGTGTTTCAGGTTCAAAATGACTGTTTCTCGCTGAGAAGCAGCCAAAAAGCGGATTTCTGTAATAACATTGTTTTACCTTCTGATTTTTTAAGGCAAGCTATTGAAAAAGTCAGACAATTGAAGGAGGGAGTCTATATAGTTTATTTGAGTGACTCCTTTCATTGTTGGACTCACCAAACCACTTACCTGTGTTTCAAGTTCAAAATGACCGTTTCTCGCTGAGATACAGCCAAAAAGCGGATTTCTGTGATAAGACTGTTTTACCTTCTGATTTTTTAAGGCAAGCTATTGAAAAAGTCAGACAATTGAAGGAGGGAGTCTATATAGTTTATTTGAGTGACTCCTTTCATTGTTGGACTCACCAAACCACTTACCTGTGTTTCAAGTTCAAAATGACCGTTTCTCGCTGAGATACAGCCAAAAAGCGGATTTCTGTGATAAGACTGTTTTACCTTCTGATTTTTTAAGGCAAGATATTGAAAACGTTAGAACATTGAAGGAGGGAGTCTATATAGTTGATTTGAGTGACTCCTTTCATTATTGGACTCACCAAACCACTTACCTGTGTTTCAGGTTCAAAATGACCGTTTCTCGCTGAGAAGCAGCCAAAAAGCGGATTTCTGTAATAACATTGTTTTACCTTCTGATTTTTTAAGGCAAGCTATTGAAAAAGTTAGAACATTGAAGGAGGGAGTCTATATAGTTGATTTGAGTGACTCCTTTCATTATTGGACTCACCAAACAACTTACCTGTGTTTCAGGTTCAAAATGACCGTTTCTCGCTGAGAAGCAGCCAAAAAGCGGATTTCTGTAATAACATTGTTTTACCTCCTGATTTTTTAAGGCAAGCTATTGAAAAAGTCAGAAAATTGAAGGAGGGAGTCTATATAGTTGATTTGAGAGACTCCTTTCATTATTGGACTCACCAAACCACTTACCTGTGTTTCAGGTTCAAAATGACTGTTTCTCGCTGAGAAGCAGCCAAAAAGCGGATTTCTGTAATAACATTGTTTTACCTTCTGATTTTTTAAGGCAAGCTATTGAAAAAGTCAGAACATTGAAGGAGGGAGTCTATATCGTTGATTTGAGTGACTCCTCTCATTATTGGACTCACCAAACCACTTACCTGTGTTTCAGGTTCAAAATGACTGTTTCTCGCTGAGAAGCAGCCAAAAAGCGGATTTCTGTAATAACATTGTTTTACCTTCTGATTTTTTAAGGCAAGCTATTGAAAAAGTCAGACAATTGAAGGAGGGAGTCTATATAGTTTATTTGAGTGACTCCTTTCATTGTTGGACTCACCAAACCACTTACCTGTGTTTCAAGTTCAAAATGACCGTTTCTCGCTGAGATACAGCCAAAAAGCGGATTTCTGTGATAAGACTGTTTTACCTTCTGATTTTTTAAGGCAAGCTATTGAAAACGTTAGAACATTGAAGGAGGGAGTCTATATAGTTGATTTGAGTGACTCCTCTCATTATTGGACTCACCAAACCACTTACCTGTGTTTCAGGTTCAAAATGACCGTTTCTCGCTGAGAAGCAGCCAAAAAGCGGATTTCTGTAATAACATTGTTTTACCTCCTGATTTTTTAAGGCAAGCTATTGAAAAAGTTAGAACATTGAAGGAGGGAGTCTATATAGTTTATTTGAGTGACTCCTTTCATTATTGGACTCACCAAACCACTTACCTGTGTTTCAGGTTCAAAATGACCGTTTCTCGCTGAGAAGCAGCCAAAAAGCGGATTTCTGTAATAAAATTGTTTTACCTCCTGACTTTTTTAAGGCAAGCTATTGAAAAAGTCAGAAAATTGAAGGAGGGAGTCTATATAGTTGATTTGAGAGACTCCTTTCATTATTGGACTCACCAAACCACTTACCTGTGTTTCAGGTTCAAAATGACTGTTTCTCGCTGAGAAGCAGCCAAAAAGCGGATTTCTGTAATAGCATTGTTTTACCTTCTGATTTTTTAAGGCAAGCTATTGAAAAAGTCAGAACATTGAAGGAGGGAGTCTATATCGTTGATTTGAGTGACTCCTCTCATTATTGGACTCACCAAACCACTTACCTGTGTTTCAGGTTCAAAATGACTGTTTCTCGCTGAGAAGCAGCCAAAAAGCGGATTTCTGTAATAACATTGTTTTACCTTCTGATTTTTTAAGGCAAGCTATTGAAAAAGTCAGACAATTGAAGGAGGGAGTCTATATAGTTTATTTGAGTGACTCCTTTCATTGTTGGACTCACCAAACCACTTACCTGTGTTTCAAGTTCAAAATGACCGTTTCTCGCTGAGATACAGCCAAAAAGCGGATTTCTGTGATAAGACTGTTTTACCTTCTGATTTTTTAAGGCAAGCTATTGAAAAAGTCAGACAATTGAAGGAGGGAGTCTATATAGTTTATTTGAGTGACTCCTTTCATTGTTGGACTCACCAAACCACTTACCTGTGTTTCAAGTTCAAAATGACCGTTTCTCGCTGAGATACAGCCAAAAAGCGGATTTCTGTAATAACATTGTTTTACCTTCTGATTTTTTAAGGCAAGCTATTGAAAAAGTCAGACAATTGAAGGAGGGAGTCTATATAGTTTATTTGAGTGACTCCTTTCATTGTTGGACTCACCAAACCACTTACCTGTGTTTCAAGTTCAAAATGACCGTTTCTCGCTGAGATACAGCCAAAAAGCGGATTTCTGTGATAAGACTGTTTTACCTTCTGATTTTTTAAGGCAAGCTATTGAAAAAGTCAGACAATTGAAGGAGGGAGTCTATATAGTTTATTTGAGTGACTCCTTTCATTGTTGGACTCACCAAACCACTTACCTGTGTTTCAAGTTCAAAATGACCGTTTCTCGCTGAGATACAGCCAAAAAGCGGATTTCTGTGATAAGACTGTTTTACCTTCTGATTTTTTAAGGCAAGCTATTGAAAAAGTCAGACAATTGAAGGAGGGAGTCTATATAGTTTATTTGAGTGACTCCTTTCATTGTTGGACTCACCAAACCACTTACCTGTGTTTCAAGTTCAAAATGACCGTTTCTCGCTGAGATACAGCCAAAAAGCGGATTTCTGTGATAAGACTGTTTTACCTTCTGATTTTTTAAGGCAAGATATTGAAAACGTTAGAACATTGAAGGAGGGAGTCTATATAGTTGATTTGAGTGACTCCTTTCATTATTGGACTCACCAAACCACTTACCTGTGTTTCAGGTTCAAAATGACCGTTTCTCGCTGAGAAGCAGCCAAAAAGCGGATTTCTGTAATAACATTGTTTTACCTTCTGATTTTTTAAGGCAAGCTATTGAAAAAGTTAGAACATTGAAGGAGGGAGTCTATATAGTTTATTTGAGTGACTCCTTTCATTATTGGACTCACCAAACCACTTACCTGTGTTTCAGGTTCAAAATGACCGTTTCTCGCTGAGAAGCAGCCAAAAAGCGGATTTCTGTAATAAAATTGTTTTACCTCCTGATTTTTTAAGGCAAGCTATTGAAAAAGTCAGAAAATTGAAGGAGGGAGTCTATATAGTTGATTTGAGAGACTCCTTTCATTATTGGACTCACCAAACCACTTACCTGTGTTTCAGGTTCAAAATGACTGTTTCTCGCTGAGAAGCAGCCAAAAAGCGGATTTCTGTAATAACATTGTTTTACCTTCTGATTTTTTAAGGCAAGCTATTGAAAAAGTCAGAACATTGAAGGAGGGAGTCTATATCGTTGATTTGAGTGACTCCTCTCATTATTGGACTCACCAAACCACTTACCTGTGTTTCAGGTTCAAAATGACTGTTTCTCGCTGAGAAGCAGCCAAAAAGCGGATTTCTGTAATAACATTGTTTTACCTTCTGATTTTTTAAGGCAAGCTATTGAAAAAGTCAGACAATTGAAGGAGGGAGTCTATATAGTTTATTTGAGTGACTCCTTTCATTGTTGGACTCACCAAACCACTTACCTGTGTTTCAAGTTCAAAATGACCGTTTCTCGCTGAGATACAGCCAAAAAGCGGATTTCTGTGATAAGACTGTTTTACCTTCTGATTTTTTAAGGCAAGCTATTGAAAAAGTCAGACAATTGAAGGAGGGAGTCTATATAGTTTATTTGAGTGACTCCTTTCATTGTTGGACTCACCAAACCACTTACCTGTGTTTCAAGTTCAAAATGACCGTTTCTCGCTGAGATACAGCCAAAAAGCGGATTTCTGTGATAAGACTGTTTTACCTTCTGATTTTTTAAGGCAAGATATTGAAAACGTTAGAACATTGAAGGAGGGAGTCTATATAGTTGATTTGAGTGACTCCTTTCATTATTGGACTCACCAAACCACTTACCTGTGTTTCAGGTTCAAAATGACCGTTTCTCGCTGAGAAGCAGCCAAAAAGCGGATTTCTGTAATAACATTGTTTTACCTTCTGATTTTTTAAGGCAAGCTATTGAAAAAGTTAGAACATTGAAGGAGGGAGTCTATATAGTTGATTTGAGTGACTCCTTTCATTATTGGACTCACCAAACAACTTACCTGTGTTTCAGGTTCAAAATGACCGTTTCTCGCTGAGAAGCAGCCAAAAAGCGGATTTCTGTAATAACATTGTTTTACCTCCTGATTTTTTAAGGCAAGCTATTGAAAAAGTCAGAAAATTGAAGGAGGGAGTCCATATAGTTGATTTGAGAGACTCCTTTCATTATTGGACTCACCAAACCACTTACCTGTGTTTCAGGTTCAAAATGACTGTTTCTCGCTGAGAAGCAGCCAAAAAGCGGATTTCTGTAATAACATTGTTTTACCTTCTGATTTTTTAAGGCAAGCTATTGAAAAAGTCAGAACATTGAAGGAGGGAGTCTATATCGTTGATTTGAGTGACTCCTCTCATTATTGGACTCACCAAACCACTTACCTGTGTTTCAGGTTCAAAATGACTGTTTCTCGCTGAGAAGCAGCCAAAAAGCGGATTTCTGTAATAACATTGTTTTACCTTCTGATTTTTTAAGGCAAGCTATTGAAAAAGTCAGACAATTGAAGGAGGGAGTCTATATAGTTTATTTGAGTGACTCCTTTCATTGTTGGACTCACCAAACCACTTACCTGTGTTTCAAGTTCAAAATGACCGTTTCTCGCTGAGATACAGCCAAAAAGCGGATTTCTGTGATAAGACTGTTTTACCTTCTGATTTTTTAAGGCAAGCTATTGAAAAAGTCAGACAATTGAAGGAGGGAGTCTATATAGTTTATTTGAGTGACTCCTTTCATTGTTGGACTCACCAAACCACTTACCTGTGTTTCAAGTTCAAAATGACCGTTTCTCGCTGAGATACAGCCAAAAAGCGGATTTCTGTGATAAGACTGTTTTACCTTCTGATTTTTTAAGGCAAGATATTGAAAACGTTAGAACATTGAAGGAGGGAGTCTATATAGTTGATTTGAGTGACTCCTTTCATTATTGGACTCACCAAACCACTTACCTGTGTTTCAGGTTCAAAATGACCGTTTCTCGCTGAGAAGCAGCCAAAAAGCGGATTTCTGTAATAACATTGTTTTACCTTCTGATTTTTTAAGGCAAGCTATTGAAAAAGTTAGAACATTGAAGGAGGGAGTCTATATAGTTTATTTGAGTGACTCCTTTCATTATTGGACTCACCAAACCACTTACCTGTGTTTCAGGTTCAAAATGACCGTTTCTCGCTGAGAAGCAGCCAAAAAGCGGATTTCTGTAATAAAATTGTTTTACCTCCTGACTTTTTTAAGGCAAGCTATTGAAAAAGTCAGAAAATTGAAGGAGGGAGTCTATATAGTTGATTTGAGAGACTCCTTTCATTATTGGACTCACCAAACCACTTACCTGTGTTTCAGGTTCAAAATGACTGTTTCTCGCTGAGAAGCAGCCAAAAAGCGGATTTCTGTAATAGCATTGTTTTACCTTCTGATTTTTTAAGGCAAGCTATTGAAAAAGTCAGAACATTGAAGGAGGGAGTCTATATCGTTGATTTGAGTGACTCCTCTCATTATTGGACTCACCAAACCACTTACCTGTGTTTCAGGTTCAAAATGACTGTTTCTCGCTGAGAAGCAGCCAAAAAGCGGATTTCTGTAATAACATTGTTTTACCTTCTGATTTTTTAAGGCAAGCTATTGAAAAAGTCAGACAATTGAAGGAGGGAGTCTATATAGTTTATTTGAGTGACTCCTTTCATTGTTGGACTCACCAAACCACTTACCTGTGTTTCAAGTTCAAAATGACCGTTTCTCGCTGAGATACAGCCAAAAAGCGGATTTCTGTGATAAGACTGTTTTACCTTCTGATTTTTTAAGGCAAGCTATTGAAAAAGTCAGACAATTGAAGGAGGGAGTCTATATAGTTTATTTGAGTGACTCCTTTCATTGTTGGACTCACCAAACCACTTACCTGTGTTTCAAGTTCAAAATGACCGTTTCTCGCTGAGATACAGCCAAAAAGCGGATTTCTGTGATAAGACTGTTTTACCTTCTGATTTTTTAAGGCAAGCTATTGAAAAAGTCAGACAATTGAAGGAGGGAGTCTATATAGTTTATTTGAGTGACTCCTTTCATTGTTGGACTCACCAAACCACTTACCTGTGTTTCAAGTTCAAAATGACCGTTTCTCGCTGAGATACAGCCAAAAAGCGGATTTCTGTGATAAGACTGTTTTACCTTCTGATTTTTTAAGGCAAGATATTGAAAACGTTAGAACATTGAAGGAGGGAGTCTATATCGTTGATTTGAGTGACTCCTCTCATTATTGGACTCACCAAACCACTTACCTGTGTTTCAGGTTCAAAATGACTGTTTCTCGCTGAGAAGCAGCCAAAAAGCGGATTTCTGTAATAACATTGTTTTACCTTCTGATTTTTTAAGGCAAGCTATTGAAAAAGTCAGACAATTGAAGGAGGGAGTCTATATAGTTTATTTGAGTGACTCCTTTCATTGTTGGACTCACCAAACCACTTACCTGTGTTTCAAGTTCAAAATGACCGTTTCTCGCTGAGATACAGCCAAAAAGCGGATTTCTGTGATAAGACTGTTTTACCTTCTGATTTTTTAAGGCAAGCTATTGAAAAAGTCAGACAATTGAAGGAGGGAGTCTATATAGTTTATTTGAGTGACTCCTTTCATTGTTGGACTCACCAAACCACTTACCTGTGTTTCAAGTTCAAAATGACCGTTTCTCGCTGAGATACAGCCAAAAAGCGGATTTCTGTGATAAGACTGTTTTACCTTCTGATTTTTTAAGGCAAGCTATTGAAAAAGTCAGACAATTGAAGGAGGGAGTCTATATAGTTTATTTGAGTGACTCCTTTCATTGTTGGACTCACCAAACCACTTACCTGTGTTTCAAGTTCAAAATGACCGTTTCTCGCTGAGATACAGCCAAAAAGCGGATTTCTGTGATAAGACTGTTTTACCTTCTGATTTTTTAAGGCAAGATATTGAAAACGTTAGAACATTGAAGGAGGGAGTCTATATAGTTGATTTGAGTGACTCCTTTCATTATTGGACTCACCAAACCACTTACCTGTGTTTCAGGTTCAAAATGACCGTTTCTCGCTGAGAAGCAGCCAAAAAGCGGATTTCTGTAATAACATTGTTTTACCTTCTGATTTTTTAAGGCAAGCTATTGAAAAAGTTAGAACATTGAAGGAGGGAGTCTATATAGTTGATTTGAGTGACTCCTTTCATTATTGGACTCACCAAACAACTTACCTGTGTTTCAGGTTCAAAATGACCGTTTCTCGCTGAGAAGCAGCCAAAAAGCGGATTTCTGTAATAACATTGTTTTACCTCCTGATTTTTTAAGGCAAGCTATTGAAAAAGTCAGAAAATTGAAGGAGGGAGTCTATATAGTTGATTTGAGAGACTCCTTTCATTATTGGACTCACCAAACCACTTACCTGTGTTTCAGGTTCAAAATGACTGTTTCTCGCTGAGAAGCAGCCAAAAAGCGGATTTCTGTAATAACATTGTTTTACCTTCTGATTTTTTAAGGCAAGCTATTGAAAAAGTCAGAACATTGAAGGAGGGAGTCTATATCGTTGATTTGAGTGACTCCTCTCATTATTGGACTCACCAAACCACTTACCTGTGTTTCAGGTTCAAAATGACTGTTTCTCGCTGAGAAGCAGCCAAAAAGCGGATTTCTGTAATAACATTGTTTTACCTTCTGATTTTTTAAGGCAAGCTATTGAAAAAGTCAGACAATTGAAGGAGGGAGTCTATATAGTTTATTTGAGTGACTCCTTTCATTGTTGGACTCACCAAACCACTTACCTGTGTTTCAAGTTCAAAATGACCGTTTCTCGCTGAGATACAGCCAAAAAGCGGATTTCTGTGATAAGACTGTTTTACCTTCTGATTTTTTAAGGCAAGCTATTGAAAACGTTAGAACATTGAAGGAGGGAGTCTATATAGTTGATTTGAGTGACTCCTTTCATTATTGGACTCACCAAACCACTTACCTGTGTTTCAGGTTCAAAATGACCGTTTCTCGCTGAGAAGCAGCCAAAAAGCGGATTTCTGTAATAACATTGTTTTACCTTCTGATTTTTTAAGGCAAGTTATTGAAAAAGTTAGAACATTGAAGGAGGGAGTCTATATAGTTGATTTGAGTGACTCCTTTCATTATTGGACTCACCAAACCACTTACCTGTGTTTCAGGTTCAAAATGACCGTTTCTCGCTGAGAAGCAGCCAAAAAGCGGATTTCTGTAATAACATTGTTTTACCTCCTGATTTTTTAAGGCAAGCTATTGAAAAAGTCAGAAAATTGAAGGAGGGAGTCTATATAGTTGATTTGAGAGACTCCTTTCATTATTGGACTCACCAAACCACTTACCTGTGTTTCAGGTTCAAAATGACTGTTTCTCGCTGAGAAGCAGCCAAAAAGCGGATTTCTGTAATAACATTGTTTTACCTTCTGATTTTTTAAGGCAAGCTATTGAAAAAGTCAGAACATTGAAGGAGGGAGTCTATATCGTTGATTTGAGTGACTCTTCTCATTATTGGACTCACCAAACCACTTACCTGTGTTTCAGGTTCAAAATGACTGTTTCTCGCTGAGAAGCAGCCAAAAAGCGGATTTCTGTAATAACATTGTTTTACCTTCTGATTTTTTAAGGCAAGCTATTGAAAAAGTCAGACAATTGAAGGAGGGAGTCTATATAGTTTATTTGAGTGACTCCTTTCATTGTTGGACTCACCAAACCACTTACCTGTGTTTCAAGTTCAAAATGACCGTTTCTCGCTGAGATACAGCCAAAAAGCGGATTTCTGTGATAAGACTGTTTTACCTTCTGATTTTTTAAGGCAAGCTATTGAAAAAGTCAGAAAATTGAAGGAGGGAGTCTATATAGTTGATTTGAGAGACTCCTTTCATTGTTGGACTCACCAAACCACTTACCTGTGTTTCAGGTTCAAAATGACCGTTTCTCGCTGAGAAGCAGCCAAAAAGCGGATTTCTGTAATAACATTGTCTTACCTTCTGATTTTTAAAGGCAAGCTATTGATAACGTCAGAACATTGAAGGAGGGAGTCTATATAGTTGATTTGAGTGACTCCTTTCATTATCTGACTCACCAAACCACTTACCTGTGTTTCAGGTTCAAAATGACCGTTTCTCGCTGAGAAGCAGCCAAAAAGCGGATTTCTGTACTAACATTGTTTTACCTTCTGATTTTTTAAGGCAAGCTATTGATAACGTCAGAACATTGAAGGAGGGAGTCTATATAGTTGATTTGAGTGACTCCTTTCATTATCTGACTCACCAAACCACTTACCTGTGTTTCAGGTTCAAAATGACCGTTTCTCGCTGAGAAGCAGCCAAAAAGCGGATTTCTGTAATAACATTGTTTTACCTTCTGATTCTTTAAGGCAAGCTATTGAAAAAGTCAGAAAATTGAAGGAGGGAGTCTATATAGTTGATTTGAGTGACTCCTTTCATTGTTGGACTCACCAAACCACTTACCTGTGTTTCAGGTTCAAAATGACCATTTCTCGCTGAGAAGCAGCCAAAAAGCGGATTTATGTAATAACATTGTTTTTCCTTCTGATTTTTTAAGGCAAGCTATTGAAAAAGTCAGAAAATTGAAGGAGGGAGTCTATATAGTTGATTTGAGTGACTCCTTTCATTGTTGGACTCACCAAACCACTTACCTGTGTTTCAGGTTCAAAATGACCGTTTCTCGCTGAGATACAGCCAAAAAGCGGATTTCTGTGATAAGACTGTTTTACCTTCTGATTTTTTAAGGCAAGCTATTGAAAAAGTCAGAAAATTGAAGGAGGGATTATATATATTTGATTTGAGTGACTCCTTTCATTGTTGGACTCACCAAACCACTTACCTGTGTTTCAGGTTCAAAATGACTGTTTCTCGCTTAGAAGCAGCCAAAAAGCGGATTTCTGTAATAACATTGTTTTACCTTCTGATTCTTTAAGGCAAGCTATTGAAAAAGTCAGAAAATTGAAGGAGGGAGTCTATATAGTTGATTTGAGTGACTCCTTTCATTGTTGGACTCACCAAACCACTTACCTGTGTTTCAGGTTCAAAATGACCATTTCTCGCTGAGAAGCAGCCAAAAAGCGGATTTATGTAATAACATTGTTTTTCCTTCTGACTTTTTTAAGGCAAGCTATTGAAAAAGTCAGAAAATTGAAGGAGGGAGTCTATATAGTTGATTTGAGTGACTCCTTTCATTGTTGGACTCACCAAACCACTTACCTGTGTTTCAGGTTCAAAATGACCGTTTCTCGCTGAGATACAGCCAAAAAGCGGATTTCTGTGATAAGACTGTTTTACCTTCTGATTTTTTAAGGCAAGCTATTGAAAAAGTCAGAAAATTGAAGGAGGGATTATATATATTTGATTTGAGTGACTCCTTTCATTGTTGGACTCACCAAACCACTTACCTGTGTTTCAGGTTCAAAATGACTGTTTCTCGCTTAGAAGCAGCCAAAAAGCGGATTTCTTTAATAACATTGTTTTACCTTCTGATTTTTTAAGGCAAGCTATTGAAAAAGTCAGACAATTGAAGGAGGGAGTCTATATAGTTTATTTGAGTGACTCCTTTCATTGTTGGACTCACCAAACCACTTACCTGTGTTTCAAGTTCAAAATGACCGTTTCTCGCTGAGATACAGCCAAAAAGCGGATTTCTGTGATAAGACTGTTTTACCTTCTGATTTTTTAAGGCAAGATATTGAAAACGTTAGAACATTGAAGGAGGGAGTCTATATAGTTGATTTGAGTGACTCCTTTCATTATTGGACTCACCAAACCACTTACCTGTGTTTCAGGTTCAAAATGACCGTTTCTCGCTGAGAAGCAGCCAAAAAGCGGATTTCTGTAATAACATTGTTTTACCTTCTGATTTTTTAAGGCAAGCTATTGATAACGTCAGAACATTGAAGGAGGGAGTCTATATAGTTGATTTGAGTGACTCCTTTCATTATCTGACTCACCAAACCACTTACCTGTGTTTCAGGTTCAAAATGACCGTTTCTCGCTGAGAAGCAGCCAAAAAGCGGATTTCTTTAATAACATTGTTTTACCTTCTGATTTTTTAAGGCAAGCTATTGAAAAAGTCAGACAATTGAAGGAGGGAGTCTATATAGTTTATTTGAGTGACTCCTTTCATTGTTGGACTCACCAAACCACTTACCTGTGTTTCAGGTTCAAAATGACCATTTCTCGCTGAGAAGCAGCCAAAAAGCGGATTTATGTAATAACATTGTTTTTCCTTCTGATTTTTTAAGGCAAGCTATTGAAAAAGTCAGAAAATTGAAGGAGGGAGTCTATATAGTTGATTTGAGTGACTCCTTTCATTGTTGGACTCACCAAACCACTTACCTGTGTTTCAGGTTCAAAATGACCGTTTCTCGCTGAGATACAGCCAAAAAGCGGATTTCTGTGATAAGACTGTTTTACCTTCTGATTTTTTAAGGCAAGCTATTGAAAAAGTCAGAAAATTGAAGGAGGGAGTCTATATAGTTGATTTGAGTGACTCCTTTCATTGTTGGACTCACCAAACCACTTACCTGTGTTTCAGGTTCAAAATGACCGTTTCTCGCTGAGATACAGCCAAAAAGCGGATTTCTGTGATAAGAATGTTTTACCTTCTGATTTTTTAAGGCAAGCTATTGAAAAAGTCAGAAAATTGAAGGAGGGATTATATATATTTGATTTGAGTGACTCCTTTCATTGTTGGACTCACCAAACCACTTACCTGTGTTTCAGGTTCAAAATGACTGTTTCTCGCTTAGAAGCAGCCAAAAAGCGGATTTCTTTAATAACATTGTTTTACCTTCTGATTTTTTAAGGCAAGCTATTGAAAACGTCAGAACATTGAAGGAGGGAGTCTATATAGTTGATTTGAGTGACTCCTTTCATTGTTGGACTCACCAAACCACTTACCTGTGTTTCAGGTTCAAAATGACCGTTTCTCGCTGAGAAGCAGCCAAAAAGCGGATTTCTGTAATAACATTGTTTTACCTTCTGATTTTTTAAGGCAAGCTATTGAAAACGTCAGAACATTGAAGGAGGGAGTCTATATAGTTGATTTGAGTGACTCCTTTCATTATTGGACTCACCAAACCACTTACCTGTGTTTCAGGTTCAAAATGACTGTTTCTCGCTGAGAAGCAGCCAAAAAGCGGATTTCTGTAATAACATTGTTTTACCTTCTGATTTTTTAAGGCAGGCTATTGAAAACGTCAGAACATTGAAGGAGGAAGTCTATATAGTTGATTTGAGTGACTCCTTTCATTGTTGGACTCACCAAACCACTTACCTGTGTTTCAAGTTCAAAATGACCGTTTCTCGCTGAGATACAGCCAAAAAGCGGATTTCTGTGATAAGACTGTTTTACCTTCTGATTTTTTAAGGCAAGCTATTGAAAAAGTCAGACAATTGAAGGAGGGAGTCTATATAGTTTATTTGAGTGACTCCTTTCATTGTTGGACTCACCAAACCACTTACCTGTGTTTCAAGTTCAAAATGACCGTTTCTCGCTGAGATACAGCCAAAAAGCGGATTTCTGTGATAAGACTGTTTTACCTTCTGATTTTTTAAGGCAAGCTATTGAAAAAGTCAGACAATTGAAGGAGGGAGTCTATATAGTTGATTTGAGTGACTCCTTTCATTGTTGGACTCACCAAACCACTTACCTGTGTTTCAGGTTCAAAATGACCGTTTCTCGCTGAGATACAGCCAAAAAGCGGATTTCTGTGATAAGAATGTTTTACCTTCTGATTTTTTAAGGCAAGCTATTGAAAAAGTCAGAAAATTGAAGGAGGGGTTATATATATTTGATTTGAGTGACTCCTTTCATTGTTGGACTCACCAAACCACTTACCTGTGTTTCAGGTTCAAAATGACTGTTTCTCGCTTAGAAGCAGCCAAAAAGCGGATTTCTTTAATAACATTGTTTTACCTTCTGATTTTTTAAGGCAAGCTATTGAAAACGTCAGAACATTGAAGGAGGGAGTCTATATAGTTGATTTGAGTGACTCCTTTCATTGTTGGACTCACCAAACCACTTACCTGTGTTTCAGGTTCAAAATGACCGTTTCTCGCTGAGAAGCAGCCAAAAAGCGGATTTCTGTAATAACATTGTTTTACCTTCTGATTTTTTAAGGCAAGCTATTGAAAACGTCAGAACATTGAAGGAGGGAGTCTATATAGTTGATTTGAGTGACTCCTTTCATTATTGGACTCACCAAACCACTTACCTGTGTTTCAGGTTCAAAATGACTGTTTCTCGCTGAGAAGCAGCCAAAAAGCGGATTTCTGTAATAACATTGTTTTACCTTCTGATTTTTTAAGGCAGGCTATTGAAAACGTCAGAACATTGAAGGAGGAAGTCTATATAGTTGATTTGAGTGACTCCTTTCATTGTTGGACTCACCAAACCACTTACCTGTGTTTCAAGTTCAAAATGACCGTTTCTCGCTGAGATACAGCCAAAAAGCGGATTTCTGTGATAAGACTGTTTTACCTTCTGATTTTTTAAGGCAAGCTATTGAAAAAGTCAGACAATTGAAGGAGGGAGTCTATATAGTTTATTTGAGTGACTCCTTTCATTGTTGGACTCACCAAACCACTTACCTGTGTTTCAAGTTCAAAATGACCGTTTCTCGCTGAGATACAGCCAAAAAGCGGATTTCTGTGATAAGACTGTTTTACCTTCTGATTTTTTAAGGCAAGCTATTGAAAAAGTCAGACAATTGAAGGAGGGAGTCTATATAGTTTATTTGAGTGACTCCTTTCATTGTTGGACTCACCAAACCACTTACCTGTGTTTCAAGTTCAAAATGACCGTTTCTCGCTGAGATACAGCCAAAAAGCGGATTTCTGTGATAAGACTGTTTTACCTTCTGATTTTTTAAGGCAAGATATTGAAAACGTTAGAACATTGAAGGAGGGAGTCTATATAGTTGATTTGAGTGACTCCTTTCATTATTGGACTCACCAAACCACTTACCTGTGTTTCAGGTTCAAAATGACCGTTTCTCGCTGAGAAGCAGCCAAAAAGCGGATTTCTGTAATAACATTGTTTTACCTTCTGATTTTTTAAGGCAAGCTATTGAAAAAGTTAGAACATTGAAGGAGGGAGTCTATATAGTTGATTTGAGTGACTCCTTTCATTATTGGACTCACCAAACCACTTACCTGTGTTTCAGGTTCAAAATGACCGTTTCTCGCTGAGAAGCAGCCAAAAAGCTGATTTCTGTAATAACATTGTTTTACCTCCTGATTTTTTAAGGCAAGCTATTGAAAAAGTCAGAAAATTGAAGGAGGGAGTCTATATAGTTGATTTGAGAGACTCCTTTCATTATTGGACTCACCAAACCACTTACCTGTGTTTCAGGTTCAAAATGACTGTTTCTCGCTGAGAAGCAGCCAAAAAGCGGATTTCTGTAATAACATTGTTTTACCTTCTGATTTTTTAAGGCAAGCTATTGAAAAAGTCAGAACATTGAAGGAGGGAGTCTATATCGTTGATTTGAGTGACTCCTCTCATTATTGGACTCACCAAACCACTTACCTGTGTTTCAGGTTCAAAATGACTGTTTCTCGCTGAGAAGCAGCCAAAAAGCGGATTTCTGTAATAACATTGTTTTACCTTCTGATTTTTTAAGGCAAGCTATTGAAAAAGTCAGACAATTGAAGGAGGGAGTCTATATAGTTTATTTGAGTGACTCCTTTCATTGTTGGACTCACCAAACCACTTACCTGTGTTTCAAGTTCAAAATGACCGTTTCTCGCTGAGATACAGCCAAAAAGCGGATTTCTGTGATAAGACTGTTTTACCTTCTGATTTTTTAAGGCAAGCTATTGAAAACGTTAGAACATTGAAGGAGGGAGTCTATATAGTTGATTTGAGTGACTCCTTTCATTATTGGACTCACCAAACCACTTACCTGTGTTTCAGGTTCAAAATGACCGTTTCTCGCTGAGAAGCAGCCAAAAAGCGGATTTCTGTAATAACATTGTTTTACCTTCTGATTTTTTAAGGCAAGCTATTGAAAAAGTCAGAAAATTGAAGGAGGGAGTCTATATAGTTGATTTGAGAGACTCCTTTCATTATTGGACTCACCAAACCACTTACCTGTGTTTCAGGTTCAAAATGACTGTTTCTCGCTGAGAAGCAGCCAAAAAGCGGATTTCTGTAATAACATTGTTTTACCTTCTGATTTTTTAAGGCAAGCTATTGAAAAAGTCAGAACATTGAAGGAGGGAGTCTATATCGTTGATTTGAGTGACTCTTCTCATTATTGGACTCACCAAACCACTTACCTGTGTTTCAGGTTCAAAATGACTGTTTCTCGCTGAGAAGCAGCCAAAAAGCGGATTTCTGTAATAACATTGTTTTACCTTCTGATTTTTTAAGGCAAGCTATTGAAAAAGTCAGACAATTGAAGGAGGGAGTCTATATAGTTTATTTGAGTGACTCCTTTCATTGTTGGACTCACCAAACCACTTACCTGTGTTTCAAGTTCAAAATGACCGTTTCTCGCTGAGATACAGCCAAAAAGCGGATTTCTGTGATAAGACTGTTTTACCTTCTGATTTTTTAAGGCAAGCTATTGAAAAAGTCAGAAAATTGAAGGAGGGAGTCTATATAGTTGATTTGAGAGACTCCTTTCATTGTTGGACTCACCAAACCACTTACCTGTGTTTCAGGTTCAAAATGACCGTTTCTCGCTGAGAAGCAGCCAAAAAGCGGATTTCTGTAATAACATTGTCTTACCTTCTGATTTTTAAAGGCAAGCTATTGATAACGTCAGAACATTGAAGGAGGGAGTCTATATAGTTGATTTGAGTGACTCCTTTCATTATCTGACTCACCAAACCACTTACCTGTGTTTCAGGTTCAAAATGACCGTTTCTCGCTGAGAAGCAGCCAAAAAGCGGATTTCTGTAATAACATTGTTTTACCTTCTGATTTTTTAAGGCAAGCTATTGATAACGTCAGAACATTGAAGGAGGGAGTCTATATAGTTGATTTGAGTGACTCCTTTCATTATCTGACTCACCAAACCACTTACCTGTGTTTCAGGTTCAAAATGACCGTTTCTCGCTGAGAAGCAGCCAAAAAGCGGATTTCTGTAATAACATTGTTTTACCTTCTGATTCTTTAAGGCAAGCTATTGAAAAAGTCAGAAAATTGAAGGAGGGAGTCTATATAGTTGATTTGAGTGACTCCTTTCATTGTTGGACTCACCAAACCACTTACCTGTGTTTCAGGTTCAAAATGACCATTTCTCGCTGAGAAGCAGCCAAAAAGCGGATTTATGTAATAACATTGTTTTTCCTTCTGATTTTTTAAGGCAAGCTATTGAAAAAGTCAGAAAATTGAAGGAGGGAGTCTATATAGTTGATTTGAGTGACTCCTTTCATTGTTGGACTCACCAAACCACTTACCTGTGTTTCAGGTTCAAAATGACCGTTTCTCGCTGAGATACAGCCAAAAAGCGGATTTCTGTGATAAGACTGTTTTACCTTCTGATTTTTTAAGGCAAGCTATTGAAAAAGTCAGAAAATTGAAGGAGGGAGTCTATATAGTTGATTTGAGTGACTCCTTTCATTGTTGGACTCACCAAACCACTTACCTGTGTTTCAGGTTCAAAATGACTGTTTCTCGCTGAGAAGCAGCCAAAAAGCGGATTTCTGTAATAACATTGTTTTACCTTCTGATTTTTTAAGGCAAGCTATTGAAAAAGTCAGAACATTGAAGGAGGGAGTCTATATCGTTGATTTGAGTGACTCTTCTCATTATTGGACTCACCAAACCACTTACCTGTGTTTCAGGTTCAAAATGACTGTTTCTCGCTGAGAAGCAGCCAAAAAGCGGATTTCTGTAATAACATTGTTTTACCTTCTGATTTTTTAAGGCAAGCTATTGAAAAAGTCAGACAATTGAAGGAGGGAGTCTATATAGTTTATTTGAGTGACTCCTTTCATTGTTGGACTCACCAAACCACTTACCTGTGTTTCAAGTTCAAAATGACCGTTTCTCGCTGAGATACAGCCAAAAAGCGGATTTCTGTGATAAGACTGTTTTACCTTCTGATTTTTTAAGGCAAGCTATTGAAAAAGTCAGAAAATTGAAGGAGGGAGTCTATATAGTTGATTTGAGAGACTCCTTTCATTGTTGGACTCACCAAACCACTTACCTGTGTTTCAGGTTCAAAATGACCGTTTCTCGCTGAGAAGCAGCCAAAAAGCGGATTTCTGTAATAACATTGTCTTACCTTCTGATTTTTAAAGGCAAGCTATTGATAACGTCAGAACATTGAAGGAGGGAGTCTATATAGTTGATTTGAGTGACTCCTTTCATTATCTGACTCACCAAACCACTTACCTGTGTTTCAGGTTCAAAATGACCGTTTCTCGCTGAGAAGCAGCCAAAAAGCGGATTTCTGTAATAACATTGTTTTACCTTCTGATTTTTTAAGGCAAGCTATTGATAACGTCAGAACATTGAAGGAGGGAGTCTATATAGTTGATTTGAGTGACTCCTTTCATTATCTGACTCACCAAACCACTTACCTGTGTTTCAGGTTCAAAATGACCGTTTCTCGCTGAGAAGCAGCCAAAAAGCGGATTTCTGTAATAACATTGTTTTACCTTCTGATTCTTTAAGGCAAGCTATTGAAAAAGTCAGAAAATTGAAGGAGGGAGTCTATATAGTTGATTTGAGTGACTCCTTTCATTGTTGGACTCACCAAACCACTTACCTGTGTTTCAGGTTCAAAATGACCATTTCTCGCTGAGAAGCAGCCAAAAAGCGGATTTATGTAATAACATTGTTTTTCCTTCTGATTTTTTAAGGCAAGCTATTGAAAAAGTCAGAAAATTGAAGGAGGGAGTCTATATAGTTGATTTGAGTGACTCCTTTCATTGTTGGACTCACCAAACCACTTACCTGTGTTTCAGGTTCAAAATGACCGTTTCTCGCTGAGATACAGCCAAAAAGCGGATTTCTGTGATAAGACTGTTTTACCTTCTGATTTTTTAAGGCAAGCTATTGAAAAAGTCAGAAAATTGAAGGAGGGAGTCTATATAGTTGATTTGAGTGACTCCTTTCATTGTTGGACTCACCAAACCACTTACCTGTGTTTCAGGTTCAAAATGACCGTTTCTCGCTGAGAAGCAGCCAAAAAGCGGATTTCTGTAATAACATTGTTTTACCTTCTGATTTTTTAAGGCAAGCTATTGAAAACGTCAGAACATTGAAGGAGGGAGTCTATATAGTTGATTTGAGTGACTCCTTTCATTATTGGACTCACCAAACCACTTACCTGTGTTTCAGGTTCAAAATGACTGTTTCTCGCTGAGAAGCAGCCAAAAAGCGGATTTCTGTAATAACATTGTTTTACCTTCTGATTTTTTAAGGCAGGCTATTGAAAACGTCAGAACATTGAAGGAGGGAGTCTATATAGTTGATTTGAGTGACTCCTTTCATTGTTGGACTCACCAAACCACTTACCTGTGTTTCAGGTTCAAAATGACCGTTTCTCGCTGAGAAGCAGCCAAAAAGCGGATTTCTATAATAACATTGTTTTACCTTCTGATTTTTTAAGGCAAGCTATTGAAAACGTCAGAACATTGAAGGAGGGAGTCTTTATAGTAGATTTGAGCGACTCCTTTCATTATTGGACTCACCATACAACTTACCTGTGTTTCAGGTTCAAAATGACTGTTTCTCGCTGAGAAGCAGCCAAAAAGCGGATTTCTGTAATAACATTGTTTTACCTTCTGATTTTTTAAGGCAAGCTATTGAAAAAGTCAGAACATTGAAGGAGGGAGTCTATATAGTTGATTTGAGTGACTCCTGTCATTGTTGGACTCACCAAACCACTTACCTGTGTTTCAGGTTCAAAATGACCGTTTCTCGCTGAGAAGCAGCCAAAAAGCGGATTTCTGTAATAACATTGTTTTACCTTCTGATTTTTTAAGGCAAGCTATTGAAAACGTCAGAACATTGAAGGAGGGAGTCTATATAGTTGATTTGAGTGACTCCTTTCATTATTGGACTCACCAAACCACTTACCTGTGTTTCAGGTTCAAAATGACTGTTTCTCGCTGAGAAGCAGCCAAAAAGCGGATTTCTGTATTAACATTGTTTTACCTTCTGATTTTTTAAGGCAGGCTATTGAAAACGTCAGGACATTGAAGGAGGGAGTCTATATAGTTGATTTGAGTGACTCCTTTCATTGTTGGACTCACCAAACCACTTACCTGTGTTTCAGGTTCAAAATGACCGTTTCTCGCTGAGAAGCAGCCAAAAAGCGGATTTCTGTAATAACATTGTTTTACCTTCTGATTTTTTAAGGCAAGCTATTGAAAACGTCAGAACATTGAAGGAGGGAGTCTATATAGTAGATTTGAGCGACTCCTTTCATTATTGGACTCACCAAACAACTTACCTGTGTTTCAGGTTCAAAATGACTGTTTCTCGCTGAGAAGCAGCCAAAAAGCGGATTTCTGTAATAACATTGTTTTACCTTCTGATTTTTTAAGGCAAGCTATTGAAAAAGTCAGAAAATTGAAAGAGGGAGTCTATATAGTTGATTTGAGTGACTCCTTTCATTATTGGACTCACCAAACCACTTACCTGTGTTTCAGGTTCAAAATGACCGTTTCTCGCTGAGATACAACCAAAAAGCGGATTTCTGTGATAAGACTGTTTTACCTTCTGATTTTTTAAGGCAAGCTATTGAAAATGTTAGAACATTGAAGGAGGGAGTCTATATATTTGATTTGAGTGACTCCTTTCATTATTGGACTCACCAAACCACTTACCTGTGTTTCAGGTTCAAAATGACTGTTTCTCGCTGAGAAGCAGCCAAAAAGCGGATTTCTGTAATAACATTGATTTACCTTCTGATTTTTTTAAGACAAGCTATTGAAAACGTCAGAACATTGAAGGAGGGAGTCTATATAGTTGATTTGAGTGACTCCTTTCATTGTTGGACTCACCAAACCACTTACCTGTGTTTCAGGTTCAAAATGACCGTTTCTCGCTGAGATACAGCCAAAAAGCGGATTTCTGTGATAAGACTGTTTTACCTTCTGATTTTTTAAGGCAAGCTATTGAAAAAGTCAGAAAATTGAAGGAGGGATTATATATATTTGATTTGAGTGACTCCTTTCATTGTTGGACTCACCAAACCACTTACCTGTGTTTCAGGTTCAAAATGACTGTTTCTCGCTGAGAAGCAGCCAAAAAGCGGATTTCTGTAATAACATTGTTTTACCTTCTGATTTTTTAAGGCAAGCTATTGAAAAAGTCAGAACATTGAAGGAGGGAGTCTATATCGTTGATTTGAGTGACTCTTCTCATTATTGGACTCACCAAACCACTTACCTGTGTTTCAGGTTCAAAATGACTGTTTCTCGCTGAGAAGCAGCCAGAAAGCGGATTTCTGTAATAACATTGTTTTACCTTCTGATTTTTTAAGGCAAGCTATTGAAAAAGTCAGACAATTGAAGGAGGGAGTCTATATAGTTTATTTGAGTGACTCCTTTCATTGTTGGACTCACCAAACCACTTACCTGTGTTTCAAGTTCAAAATGACCGTTTCTCGCTGAGATACAGCCAAAAAGCGGATTTCTGTGATAAGACTGTTTTACCTTCTGATTTTTTAAGGCAAGCTATTGAAAAAGTCAGAAAATTGAAGGAGGGAGTCTATATAGTTGATTTGAGAGACTCCTTTCATTGTTGGACTCACCAAACCACTTACCTGTGTTTCAGGTTCAAAATGACCGTTTCTCGCTGAGAAGCAGCCAAAAAGCGGATTTCTGTAATAACATTGTCTTACCTTCTGATTTTTAAAGGCAAGCTATTGATAACGTCAGAACATTGAAGGAGGGAGTCTATATAGTTGATTTGAGTGACTCCTTTCATTATCTGACTCACCAAACCACTTACCTGTGTTTCAGGTTCAAAATGACCGTTTCTCGCTGAGAAGCAGCCAAAAAGCGGATTTCTGTAGTAACATTGTTTTACCTTCTGATTTTTTAAGGCAAGCTATTGATAACGTCAGAACATTGAAGGAGGGAGTCTATATAGTTGATTTGAGTGACTCCTTTCATTATCTGACTCACCAAACCACTTACCTGTGTTTCAGGTTCAAAATGACCGTTTCTCGCTGAGAAGCAGCCAAAAAGCGGATTTCTGTAATAACATTGTTTTACCTTCTGATTCTTTAAGGCAAGCTATTGAAAAAGTCAGAAAATTGAAGGAGGGAGTCTATATAGTTGATTTGAGTGACTCCTTTCATTGTTGGACTCACCAAACCACTTACCTGTGTTTCAGGTTCAAAATGACCATTTCTCGCTGAGAAGCAGCCAAAAAGCGGATTTATGTAATAACATTGTTTTTCCTTCTGATTTTTTAAGGCAAGCTATTGAAAAAGTCAGAAAATTGAAGGAGGGAGTCTATATAGTTGATTTGAGTGACTCCTTTCATTGTTGGACTCACCAAACCACTTACCTGTGTTTCAGGTTCAAAATAACCGTTTCTCGCTGAGATACAGCCAAAAAGCGGATTTCTGTGATAAGACTGTTTTACCTTCTGATTTTTTAAGGCAAGCTATTGAAAAAGTCAGAAAATTGAAGGAGGGAGTCTATATAGTTGATTTGAGTGACTCCTTTCATTGTTGGACTCACCAAACCACTTACCTGTGTTTCAGGTTCAAAATGACCGTTTCTCGCTGAGAAGCAGCCAAAAAGCGGATTTCTGTAATAACATTGTTTTACCTTCTGATTTTTTAAGGCAAGCTATTGGAAACGTCAGAACATTGAAGGAGGGAGTCTATATAGTTGATTTGAGTGACTCCTTTCATTATTGGACTCACCAAACCACTTACCTGTGTTTCAGGTTCAAAATGACTGTTTCTCGCTGAGAAGCAGCCAAAAAGCGGATTTCTGTAATAACATTGTTTTACCTTCTGATTTTTTAAGGCAGGCTATTGAAAACGTCAGAACATTGAAGGAGGGAGTCTATATAGTTGATTTGAGTGACTCCTTTCATTGTTGGACTCACCAAACCACTTACCTGTGTTTCAGGTTCAAAATGACCGTTTCTCGCTGAGAAGCAGCCAAAAAGCGGATTTCTATAATAACATTGTTTTACCTTCTGATTTTTTAAGGCAAGCTATTGAAAACGTCAGAACATTGAAGGAGGGAGTCTATATAGTAGATTTGAGCGACTCCTTTCATTATTGGACTCACCAAACAACTTACCTGTGTTTCAGGTTCAAAATGACTGTTTCTCGCTGAGAAGCAGCCAAAAAGCGGATTTCTGTAATAACATTGTTTTACCTTCTGATTTTTTAAGGCAAGCTATTGAAAAAGTCAGAACATTGAAGGAGGGAGTCTATATAGTTGATTTGAGTGACTCCTGTCATTGTTGGACTCACCAAACCACTTACCTGTGTTTCAGGTTCAAAATGACCGTTTCTCGCTGAGAAGCAGCCAAAAAGCGGATTTCTGTAATAACATTGTTTTACCTTCTGATTTTTTAAGGCAAGCTATTGAAAACGTCAGAACATTGAAGGAGGGAGTCTATATAGTTGATTTGAGTGACTCCTTTCATTATTGGACTCACCAAACCACTTACCTGTGTTTCAGGTTCAAAATGACTGTTTCTCGCTGAGAAGCAGCCAAAAAGCGGATTTCTGTATTAACATTGTTTTACCTTCTGATTTTTTAAGGCAGGCTATTGAAAACGTCAGGACATTGAAGGAGGGAGTCTATATAGTTGATTTGAGTGACTCCTTTCATTGTTGGACTCACCAAACCACTTACCTGTGTTTCAGGTTCAAAATGACCGTTTCTCACTGAGAAGCAGCCAAAAAGCGGATTTCTGTAATAACATTGTTTTACCTTCTGATTTTTTAAGGCAAGCTATTGAAAACGTCAGAACATTGAAGGAGGGAGTCTATATAGTAGATTTGAGCGACTCCTTTCATTATTGGACTCACCAAACAACTTACCTGTGTTTCAGGTTCAAAATGACTGTTTCTCGCTGAGAAGCAGCCAAAAAGCGGATTTCTGTAATAACATTGTTTTACCTTCTGATTTTTTAAGGCAAGCTATTGAAAAAGTCAGAAAATTGAAAGAGGGAGTCTATATAGTTGATTTGAGTGACTCCTTTCATTATTGGACTCACCAAACCACTTACCTGTGTTTCAGGTTCAAAATGACCGTTTCTCGCTGAGATACAACCAAAAAGCGGATTTCTGTGATAAGACTGTTTTACCTTCTGATTTTTTAAGGCAAGCTATTGAAAACGTTAGAACATTGAAGGAGGGAGTCTATATATTTGATTTGAGTGACTCCTTTCATTATTGGACTCACCAAACCACTTACCTGTGTTTCAGGTTCAAAATGACTGTTTCTCGCTGAGAAGCAGCCAAAAAGCGGATTTCTGTAATAACATTGATTTACCTTCTGATTTTTTTAAGACAAGCTATTGAAAACGTCAGAACATTGAAGGAGGGAGTCTATATAGTTGATTTGAGTGACTCCTTTCATTGTTGGACTCACCAAACCACTTACCTGTGTTTCAGGTTCAAAATGACCGTTTCTCGCTGAGATACAGCCAAAAAGCGGATTTCTGTGATAAGACTGTTTTACCTTCTGATTTTTTAAGGCAAGCTATTGAAAAAGTCAGAAAATTGAAGGAGGGATTATATATATTTGATTTGAGTGACTCCTTTCATTGTTGGACTCACCAAACCACTTACCTGTGTTTCAGGTTCAAAATGACTGTTTCTCGCTTAGAAGCAGCCAAAAAGCGGATTTCTTTAATAACATTGTTTTACCTTCTGATTTTTTAAGGCAAGCTATTGAAAACGTCAGAACATTGAAGGAGGGAGTCTATATAGTTGATTTGAGTGACTCCTTTCATTGTTGGACTCACCAAACCACTTACCTGTGTTTCAGGTTCAAAATGACCGTTTCTCGCTGAGAAGCAGCCAAAAAGCGGATTTCTGTAATAACATTGTTTTACCTTCTGATTTTTTAAGGCAAGCTATTGAAAACGTCAGAACATTGAAGGAGGGAGTCTATATAGTAGATTTGAGCGACTCCTTTCATTATTGGACTCACCAAACAACTTACCTGTGTTTCAGGTTCAAAATGACTGTTTCTCACTGAGAAGCAGCCAAAAAGCGGATTTCTGTAATAACATTGTTTTACCTTCTGATTTTTTAAGGCAAGCTATTGAAAAAGTCAGAACATTGAAGGAGGGAGTCTATATAGTTGATTTGAGTGACTCCTTTCATTGTTGGACTCACCAAACCACTTACCTGTGTTTCAGGTTCAAAATGACCGTTTCTCGCTGAGAAGCAGCCAAAAAGCGGATTTCTGTAATAACATTGTTTTACCTTCTGATTTTTTAAGGCAAGCTATTGAAAACGTCAGAACATTGAAGGAGGGAGTCTATATAGTTGATTTGAGTGACTCCTTTCATTATTGGACTCACCAAACCACTTACCTGTGTTTCAGGTTCAAAATGACTGTTTCTCGCTGAGAAGCAGCCAAAAAGCGGATTTCTGTATTAACATTGTTTTACCTTCTGATTTTTTAAGGCAGGCTATTGAAAACGTCAGGACATTGAAGGAGGGAGTCTATATAGTTGATTTGAGTCACTCCTTTCATTGTTGGACTCACCAAACCACTTACCTGTGTTTCAGGTTCAAAATGACCGTTTCTCGCTGAGAAGCAGCCAAAAAGCGGATTTCTGTAATAACATTGTTTTACCTTCTGATTTTTTAAGGCAAGCTATTGAAAACGTCAGAACATTGAAGGAGGGAGTCTATATAGTAGATTTGAGCGACTCCTTTCATTATTGGACTCACCAAACAACTTACCTGTGTTTCAGGTTCAAAATGACTGTTTCTCGCTGAGAAGCAGCCAAAAAGCGGATTTCTGTAATAGCATTGTTTTACCTTCTGATTTTTTAAGGCAAGCTATTGAAAAAGTCAGAAAATTGAAAGAGGGAGTCTATATAGATGATTTGAGTGACTCCTTTCATTGTTGGACTCACCAAACCACTTACCTGTGTTTCAGGTTCAAAATGACCGTTTCTCGCTGAGATACAGCCAAAAAGCGGATTTCTGTGATAAGACTGTTTTACCTTCTGATTTTTTAAGGCAAGCTATTGAAAACGTCAGAAAATTGAAGGAGGGAGTCTATATAGTTGATTTGAGTGACTCCTTTCATTGTTGGACTCACCAAACCACTTACCTGTGTTTCAGGTTCAAAATGACCGTTTCTCGCTGAGATACAGCCAAAAGGCGGATTTCTGTGATAAGACTGTTTTACCTTCTGATTTTTTAAGGCAAGCTATTGAAAACGTCAGAACATTGAAGGAGGGAGTCTATATAGTTGATTTGAGTGACTCCTTTCATTGTTGGACTCACCAAACCACTTACCTGTGTTTCAGGTTCAAAATGACCGTTTCTCGCTGAGATACAACCAAAAAGCGGATTTCTGTGATAAGACTGTTTTACCTTCTGATTTTTTAAGGCAAGCTATTGAAAACGTTAGAACATTGAAGGAGGGAGTCTATATATTTGATTTGAGTGACTCCTTTCATTATTGGACTCACCAAACCACTTACCTGTGTTTCAGGTTCAAAATGACTGTTTCTTGCTGAGAAGCAGCCAAAAAGCGGATTTCTGTAATAACATTGATTTACCTTCTGATTTTTTTAAGACAAGCTATTGAAAACGTCAGAACATTGAAGGAGGGAGTCTATATAGTTGATTTGAGTGACTCCTTTCATTGTTGGACTCACCAAACAACTTACCTGTGGTTGAGGTTGAAGATGACTGTTTCTGGCTGTGATACAGCCAAAAAGCGGATTTCTGTGATAAGACTGTTTTACCTTTTGATTTTTAAGGCAAGCTATTGAAAACGTCAGAAAATTGAAGGAGGGAGTCTTTATGGTTGATTTGAGTGACTCCTTTCATTATTGGACTCACCAAACCACTTACCTGTGTTTCAGGCTCAAAATGATCGTTTCTGGCTGAGATACAGCTAAAAAGCGGATTTCTGTGAAAACACAGTTGAACCTTCTGATTTTTTAAGGCAAGCTTTTGAAAACGTCAGAAAATTGAAGGAAGGAGTCTATATAGTTGATTTGAGTGACTCCTTTCATTATTGGACTCACCAAACCACTTACCTGTGTTTCAGGTTGAAAATGATCGTTTCTGGCTGAGATAAAGCTAAAAAGCGGATTTCTGTGAAAACACTGTTTTACCTTCTGATTTTTTAAGGCAAGCTATTGAAAGAGTGACTCCTTTCATTATTGGACTCACCAAACCACTTAGAAAGTTTTCAAAGTTCCAACTGAGTGCAGCTAAATTCATCCATGGAGCTCTGCTTCCATCTTGTGGCCAAAAAAGGAACTTCTCCCGGGTAGACAACACTGCAATGTCCCCCTCTTTTCTGCTGATATTTTCAATTCTGGTGGAGTAAAGCCAGTCAAAAAATATGCAAAAGGAGGGCCCCATCATTGCTAAGCCATTTTGATCATTTTTAGATTTTTAAAAGTCATTTTAGACAAGTTGGAGGCATTTTAATGCAGTGTTTCTGCTGCTTTTTAACCCTGGCTGAAGTGCAATTTTCTCCTCTTTTCTTTCATTTGGCTGAAGTAAAGCCAGGAAAAACATGTGCAAAAGGCAGGCCGCACCATTGCTAACCCATTTTGATAATTTTTTGACTTTTAGATTGTGATTTTAGACAAGTTTGAGTAATTTTAATGCGGCATTTCGGCTGCTGTTTTTGGCTGAGTCTGGAGTGAGATTTTCCCCTCTTTTCTTCTCATGTTTCTAATTTGGCTGAAGCAAATGAAGGCAAAAAATGCTCAAAAGACAAAGCACATTTTTGTGAAGGAATTGTGTTTATTTTCAGATTTTTACACTTTATTTCAGAGCAGTTGGAGACATTTTAATGCTGTCATTCTGCCTTTTAGGCGAATGTGCAGTACCTCTTTTTGTCCACAGCACGGCGCAGTGATGCGCTCCCGGTAATGGGCGGGAGGGGGGAGGAGGGGGCAGACCTGTGTTTCAGGTTCAAAATAACTGTTTCTCGCTGCAGCCAAAAAACAGCCAAAAAGCGGATTTCTGTGAAAACACAGTTGAACCTTCTGATTTTTTAAGGCAAGCTATTGAAAACGTCAGAAAATTGAAGGAAGGAGTCTATATAGTTGATTTGAGTGACTCCTTTCATTATTGGACTCACCAAACCACTTACCTGTGTTTCAGGTTGAAAATGATCGTTTCTGGCTGAGATAAAGCTAAAAAGCGGATTTCTGTGAAAACACTGTTTTACCTTCTGATTTTTTAAGGCAAGCTATTGAAAGAGTGACTCCTTTCATTATTGGACTCACCAAACCACTTAGAAAGTTTTCAAAGTTCCAACTGAGTGCAGCTAAATTCATCCATGGAGCTCTGCTTCCATCTTGTGGCCAAAAAAGGAACTTCTCCCGGGTAGACAACACTGCAATGTCCCCCTCTTTTCTGCTGATATTTTCAATTCTGGTGGAGTAAAGCCAGTCAAAAAATATGCAAAAGGAGGGCCCCATCATTGCTAAGCCATTTTGATCATTTTTAGATTTTTAAAAGTCATTTTAGACAAGTTGGAGGCATTTTAATGCAGTGTTTCTGCTGCTTTTTAACCCTGGCTGAAGTGCAATTTTCTCCTCTTTTCTTTCATTTGGCTGAAGTAAAGCCAGGAAAAACATGTGCAAAAGGCAGGCCGCACCATTGCTAACCCATTTTGATAATTTTTTGACTTTTAGATTGTGATTTTAGACAAGTTTGAGTAATTTTAATGCGGCATTTCGGCTGCTGTTTTGGGCTGAGTCTGGAGTGAGATTTTCCCCTCTTTTCTTCTCATGTTTCTAATTTGGCTGAAGCAAATGAAGGCAAAAAATGCTCAAAAGACAAAGCACATTTTTGTGAAGGAATTGTGTTTATTTTCAGATTTTTACACTTTATTTCAGAGCAGTTGGAGACATTTTAATGCTGTCATTCTGCCTTTTAGGCGAATGTGCAGTACCTCTTTTTGTCCACAGCACGGCGCAGTGATGCGCTCCCGGTAATGGGCGGGAGGGGGGAGGAGGGGGCAGACCTGTGTTTCAGGTTCAAAATAACTGTTTCTCGCTGCAGCCAAAAAACAGCCAAAAAGCGGATTTCTGTGAAAACACAGTTGAACCTTCTGATTTTTTAAGGCAAGCTATTGAAAACGTCAGAAAATTGAAGGAAGGAGTCTATATAGTTGATTTGAGTGACTCCTTTCATTATTGGACTCACCAAACCACTTACCTGTGTTTCAGGTTGAAAATGATCGTTTCTGGCTGAGATACAGCTAAAAAGCGGATTTCTGTGAAAACACTGTTTTACCTTCTGATTTTTTAAGGCAAGCTATTTAAAGAGTGACTCCTTTCATTATTGGACTCACCAAACCACTTAGAAAGTTTTCAAAGTTCCAACTGAGTGCAGCTAAATTCATCCATGGAGCTCTGCTTCCATCTTGTGGCCAAAAAAGGAACTTCTCCCGGGTAGACAACACTGCAATGTCCCCCTCTTTTCTGCTGATATTTTCAATTCTGGTGGAGTAAAGCCAGTCAAAAAATATGCAAAAGGAGGGCCCCATCATTGCTAAGCCATTTTGATCATTTTTAGATTTTTAAAAGTCATTTTAGACAAGTTGGAGGCATTTTAATGCAGTGTTTCTGCTGCTTTTTAACTCTGGCTGAAGTGCAATTTTCTCCTCTTTTCTTTCATTTGGCTGAAGTAAAGCCAGGAAAAACATGTGCAAAAGGCAGGCCGCACCATTGCTAACCCATTTTGATAATTTTTTGACTTTTAGATTGTGATTTTAGACAAGTTTGAGTAATTTTAATGCGGCATTTCGGCTGCTGTTTTTGGCTGAGTCTGGAGTGAGATTTTCCCCTCTTTTCTTCTCATGTTTCTAATTTGGCTGAAGCAAATGAAGGCAAAAAATGCTCAAAAGACAAAGCACATTTTTGTGAAGGAATTGTGTTTATTTTCAGATTTTTACACTTTATTTCAGAGCAGTTGGAGACATTTTAATGCTGTCATTCTGCCTTTTAGGCGAATGTGCAGTACCTCTTTTTGTCCACAGCACGGCGCAGTGATGCGCTCCCGGTAATGGGCGGGAGGGGGGAGGAGGGGGCAGACCTGTGTTTCAGGTTCAAAATAACTGTTTCTCGCTGCAGCCAAAAAACAGCCAAAAAGCGGATTTCTGTGAAAACACAGTTGAACCTTCTGATTTTTTAAGGCAAGCTATTGAAAACGTCAGAAAATTGAAGGAAGGAGTCTATATAGTTGATTTGAGTGACTCCTTTCATTATTGGACTCACCAAACCACTTACCTGTGTTTCAGGTTGAAAATGATCGTTTCTGGCTGAGATAAAGCTAAAAAGCGGATTTCTGTGAAAACACTGTTTTACCTTCTGATTTTTTAAGGCAAGCTATTGAAAGAGTGACTCCTTTCATTATTGGACTCACCAAACCACTTAGAAAGTTTTCAAAGTTCCAACTGAGTGCAGCTAAATTCATCCATGGAGCTCTGCTTCCATCTTGTGGCCAAAAAAGGAACTTCTCCCGGGTAGACAACACTGCAATGTCCCCCTCTTTTCTGCTGATATTTTCAATTCTGGTGGAGTAAAGCCAGTCAAAAAATATGCAAAAGGAGGGCCCCATCATTGCTAAGCCATTTTGATCATTTTTAGATTTTTAAAAGTCATTTTAGACAAGTTGGAGGCATTTTAATGCAGTGTTTCTGCTGCTTTTTAACCCTGGCTGAAGTGCAATTTTCTCCTCTTTTCTTTCATTTGGCTGAAGTAAAGCCAGGAAAAACATGTGCAAAAGGCAGGCCGCACCATTGCTAACCCATTTTGATAATTTTTTGACTTTTAGATTGTGATTTTAGACAAGTTTGAGTAATTTTAATGCGGCATTTCGGCTGCTGTTTTGGGCTGAGTCTGGAGTGAGATTTTCCCCTCTTTTCTTCTCATGTTTCTAATTTGGCTGAAGCAAATGAAGGCAAAAAATGCTCAAAAGACAAAGCACATTTTTGTGAAGGAATTGTGTTTATTTTCAGATTTTTACACTTTATTTCAGAGCAGTTGGAGACATTTTAATGCTGTCATTCTGCCTTTTAGGCGAATGTGCAGTACCTCTTTTTGTCCACAGCACGGCGCAGTGATGCGCTCCCGGTAATGGGCGGGAGGGGGGAGGAGGGGGCAGACCTGTGTTTCAGGTTCAAAATAACTGTTTCTCGCTGCAGCCAAAAAACAGCCAAAAAGCGGATTTCTGTGAAAACACAGTTGAACCTTCTGATTTTTTAAGGCAAGCTATTGAAAACGTCAGAAAATTGAAGGAAGGAGTCTATATAGTTGATTTGAGTGACTCCTTTCATTATTGGACTCACCAAACCACTTACCTGTGTTTCAGGTTGAAAATGATCGTTTCTGGCTGAGATACAGCTAAAAAGCGGATTTCTGTGAAAACACTGTTTTACCTTCTGATTTTTTAAGGCAAGCTATTTAAAGAGTGACTCCTTTCATTATTGGACTCACCAAACCACTTAGAAAGTTTTCAAAGTTCCAACTGAGTGCAGCTAAATTCATCCATGGAGCTCTGCTTCCATCTTGTGGCCAAAAAAGGAACTTCTCCCGGGTAGACAACACTGCAATGTCCCCCTCTTTTCTGCTGATATTTTCAATTCTGGTGGAGTAAAGCCAGTCAAAAAATATGCAAAAGGAGGGCCCCATCATTGCTAAGCCATTTTGATCATTTTTAGATTTTTAAAAGTCATTTTAGACAAGTTGGAGGCATTTTAATGCAGTGTTTCTGCTGCTTTTTAACTCTGGCTGAAGTGCAATTTTCTCCTCTTTTCTTTCATTTGGCTGAAGTAAAGCCAGGAAAAACATGTGCAAAAGGCAGGCCGCACCATTGCTAACCCATTTTGATAATTTTTTGACTTTTAGATTGTGATTTTAGACAAGTTTGAGTAATTTTAATGCGGCATTTCGGCTGCTGTTTTTGGCTGAGTCTGGAGTGAGATTTTCCCCTCTTTTCTTCTCATGTTTCTAATTTGGCTGAAGCAAATGAAGGCAAAAAATGCTCAAAAGACAAAGCACATTTTTGTGAAGGAATTGTGTTTATTTTCAGATTTTTACACTTTATTTCAGAGCAGTTGGAGACATTTTAATGCTGTCATTCTGCCTTTTAGGCGAATGTGCAGTACCTCTTTTTGTCCACAGCACGGCGCAGTGATGCGCTCCCGGTAATGGGCGGGAGGGGGGAGGAGGGGGCAGACCTGTGTTTCAGGTTCAAAATAACTGTTTCTCGCTGCAGCCAAAAAACAGCCAAAAAGCGGATTTCTGTGAAAACACAGTTGAACCTTCTGATTTTTTAAGGCAAGCTATTGAAAACGTCAGAAAATTGAAGGAAGGAGTCTATATAGTTGATTTGAGTGACTCCTTTCATTATTGGACTCACCAAACCACTTACCTGTGTTTCAGGTTGAAAATGATCGTTTCTGGCTGAGATACAGCTAAAAAGCGGATTTCTGTGAAAACACTGTTTTACCTTCTGATTTTTTAAGGCAAGCTATTGAAAGAGTGACTCCTTTCATTATTGGACTCACCAAACCACTTAGAAAGTTTTCAAAGTTCCAACTGAGTGCAGCTAAATTCATCCATGGAGCTCTGCTTCCATCTTGTGGCCAAAAAAGGAACTTCTCCCGGGTAGACAACACTGCAATGTCCCCCTCTTTTCTGCTGATATTTTCAATTCTGGTGGAGTAAAGCCAGTCAAAAAATATGCAAAAGGAGGGCCCCATCATTGCTAAGCCATTTTGATCATTTTTAGATTTTTAAAAGTCATTTTAGACAAGTTGGAGGCATTTTAATGCAGTGTTTCTGCTTCTTTTTAACCCTGGCTGAAGTGCAATTTTCTCCTCTTTTCTTTCATTTGGCTGAAGTAAAGCCAGGAAAAACATGTGCAAAAGGCAGGCCGCACCATTGCTAACCCATTTTGATAATTTTTTGACTTTTAGATTGTGATTTTAGACAAGTTTGAGTAATTTTAATGCGGCATTTCGGCTGCTGTTTTTGGCTGAGTCTGGAGTGAGATTTTCCCCTCTTTTCTTCTCATGTTTCTAATTTGGCTGAAGCAAATGAAGGCAAAAAATGCTCAAAAGACAAAGCCCATTTTTGTGAAGGAATTGTGTTTATTTTCAGATTTTTACACTTTATTTCAGAGCAGTTGGAGACATTTTAATGCTGTCATTCTGCCTTTTAGGCGAATGTGCAGTACCTCTTTTTGTCCACAGCACGGCGCAGTGATGCGCTCCCGGTAATGGGCGGGGGGGGGAGGAGGGGGCAGACCTGTGTTTCAGGTTCAAAATAACTGTTTCTCGCTGCAGCCAAAAAACAGCCAAAAAGCGGATTTCTGTGATAACACTGAATTTTTAAGGCAAGCTATTGAAAACGTCAGAAAATTGAAAGAAGGAGTCTATATATAGTTGATTTGAAGGACTCCTTTCATTATTGGACTCACCAAACCACTTACCTGTGTTTCAGGTTCAAAATGATCGTTTCTGCCTGATATACAGCTAAAAAGCGGATTTCTGTGAAAACACTGTTTTACCTTCTGATTTTTTAAGGCAAGCTATTGAAAACGTCAGAAAATTGAAGGAAGGAGTTTATATAGTTGATTTGAGTGACTCCTTTCATTATTGGACTCACCAAACCACTTACCTGTGTTTCAGGTTCAAAATGATCGTTTCTGCCTGAGATACAGCTAAAAAGCGGATTTCTGTGAAAACACAGTTGAACCTTCTGATTTTTTAATGCAAGCTATTGAAAACGTGAGAAAATTGAAGGAAGGAGTCTATATAGTTGATTTGAGTGACTCCTTTCATCATTGGACTCACCAAACAACTTACCTGTGGTTGAGGTTGAAAATGACTGTTTCTGGCTGCGGATTTCTGTGAAAACACTGTTTTACCTTCTGATTTTTTAAGTCAAGCTATTGAAAGAGTGACTCCTTTCATTATTGGACTCACCAAACCACTTAGAAAGTTTTCAAAGTTCCAACTGAGTGCAACTAAATTCATCCATGGAGCTCTGCTTCCATCTTGTGGCCAAAAAAGGAACTTCTCCCGGGTAGACAACACTGCAATTTCCCCCTCTTTTCTGCTGATATTTTCAATTCTGGTGGAGTAAAGCCAGTCAAAAAATATGCAAAAGGAAGGCCCAATCATTGCTAAGCCATTTTGATCATTTTTAGATTTTTAAAAGTCATTTTAGACAAGTTGGAGGCATTTTAATGCAGTGTTTCTGCTGCTTTTTAACCCTGGCTGAAGTGCAATTTTCTCCTCTTTTCTTTCATTTGGCTGAAGTAAAGCCAGGAAAAACATGTGCAAAAGGCAGGCCGCATCATTGCTAAGCCATTTTGATAATTTTTAGATTTTTAGATTGTGATGTTAGACAAGTTTGAGTAATTTTAATGCGGCATTTCGGCTGCTGTTTTTGGCTGAGTCTGGAGTGAGATTTTCCCCTCTTTTCTTCTAATGTTTCTAATTTGGCTGAAGCAAATGAAGGCAAAAAATGCTCAAAAGACAAAGCCCATTTTTGTGAAGGAATTGTGTTTATTTTCAGATTTTTACACTTTATTTCAGAGCAGTTGGAGACATTTCAATGCTGTCATTCTGCCTTTTAGGCGAATGTGCAGTACCTCTTTTTGTCCACAGCACGGCGCAGTGATGCGCTCTCGGTAATGGGCTGGACCTGTGTTTCAGGTTCAAAATAACTGTTTCTCGCTGCAGCCAAAAAACAGCCAAAAAGCGGATTTCTGTGATAACACTGTTTTACCTTCTGATTTTTAAGGCAAGCTATTGAAAACGTCAGAAAATTGAAGGAAGGAGTCTATATATAGTTGATTTGAGTGACTCCTTTCATTATTGGACTCACCAAACCACTTACCTGTGTTTCAGGTTCAAAATGATCGTTTCTGGCTGAGATACAGCTAAAAAGCGGATTTCTGTGAAAACACAGTTGAACCTTCTGATTTTTTAAGGCAAGCTATTGAAAACGTCAGAAAATTGAAGGAAGGAGTCTATATAGTTGATTTGAGTGACTTCTTTCATTATTGGACTCACCAAACCACTTACCTGTGTTTCAGGTTGAAAATGATCGTTTCTGGCTGAGATAAAGCTAAAAAGCGGATTTCTGTGAAAACACTGTTTTACCTTCTGATTTTTTAAGGCAAGCTATTGAAAGAGTGACTCCTTTCATTATTGGACTCACCAAACCACTTAGAAAGTTTTCAAAGTTCCAACTGAGTGCAGCTAAATTCATCCATGGAGCTCTGCTTCCATCTTGTGGCCAAAAAAGGAACTTCTCCCGGGTAGACAACACTGCAATGTCCCCCTCTTTTCTGCTGATATTTTCAATTCTGGTGGAGTAAAGCCAGTCAAAAAATATGCAAAAGGAGGGCCCCATCATTGCTAAGCCATTTTGATCATTTTTAGATTTTTAAAAGTCATTTTAGACAAGTTGGAGGCATTTTAATGCAGTGTTTCTGCTGCTTTTTAACCCTGGCTGAAGTGCAATTTTCTCCTCTTTTCTTTCATTTGGCTGAAGTAAAGCCAGGAAAAACATGTGCAAAAGGCAGGCCGCACCATTGCTAACCCATTTTGATAATTTTTTGACTTTTAGATTGTGATTTTAGACAAGTTTGAGTAATTTTAATGCGGCATTTCGGCTGCTGTTTTGGGCTGAGTCTGGAGTGAGATTTTCCCCTCTTTTCTTCTCATGTTTCTAATTTGGCTGAAGCAAATGAAGGCAAAAAATGCTCAAAAGACAAAGCACATTTTTGTGAAGGAATTGTGTTTATTTTCAGATTTTTACACTTTATTTCAGAGCAGTTGGAGACATTTTGATGCTGTCATTCTGCCTTTTAGGCGAATGTGCAGTACCTCTTTTTGTCCACAGCACGGCGCAGTGATGCGCTCCCGGTAATGGGCGGGAGGGGGGAGGAGGGGGCAGACCTGTGTTTCAGGTTCAAAATAACTGTTTCTCGCTGCAGCCAAAAAACAGCCAAAAAGCGGATTTCTGTGAAAACACAGTTGAACCTTCTGATTTTTTAAGGCAAGCTATTGAAAACGTCAGAAAATTGAAGGAAGGAGTCTCTATAGTTGATTTGAGTGACTCCTTTCATTATTGGACTCACCAAACCACTTACCTGTGTTTCAGGTTGAAAATGATCGTTTCTGGCTGAGATACAGCTAAAAAGCGGATTTCTGTGAAAACACTGTTTTACCTTCTGATTTTTTAAGGCAAGCTATTGAAAGAGTGACTCCTTTCATTATTGGACTCACCAAACCACTTAGAAAGTTTTCAAAGTTCCAACTGAGTGCAGCTAAATTCATCCATGGAGCTCTGCTTCCATCTTGTGGCCAAAAAAGGAACTTCTCCCGGGTAGACAACACTGCAATGTCCCCCTCTTTTCTGCTGATATTTTCAATTCTGGTGGAGTAAAGCCAGTCAAAAAATATGCAAAAGGAGGGCCCCATCATTGCTAAGCCATTTTGATCATTTTTAGATTTTTAAAAGTCATTTTAGACAAGTTGGAGGCATTTTAATGCAGTGTTTCTGCTGCTTTTTAACCCTGGCTGAAGTGCAATTTTCTCCTCTTTTCTTTCATTTGGCTGAAGTAAAGCCAGGAAAAACATGTGCAAAAGGCAGGCCGCACCATTGCTAACCCATTTTGATAATTTTTTGACTTTTAGATTGTGATTTTAGACAAGTTTGAGTAATTTTAATGCGGCATTTCGGCTGCTGTTTTGGGCTGAGTCTGGAGTGAGATTTTCCCCTCTTTTCTTCTCATGTTTCTAATTTGGCTGAAGCAAATGAAGGCAAAAAATGCTCAAAAGACAAAGCCCATTTTTGTGAAGGAATTGTGTTTATTTTCAGATTTTTACACTTTATTTCAGAGCAGTTGGAGACATTTTAATGCTGTCATTCTGCCTTTTAGGCGAATGTGCAGTACCTCTTTTTGTCCACAGCACGGCGCAGTGATGCGCTCCCGGTAATGGGCGGGGGGGGGGGGGGAGGGGGCAGACCTGTGTTTCAGGTTCAAAATAACTGTTTCTCGCTGCAGCCAAAAAACAGCCAAAAAGCGGATTTCTGTGATAACACTGAATTTTTAAGGCAAGCTATTGAAAACGTCAGAAAATTGAAAGAAGGAGTCTATATATAGTTGATTTGAAGGACTCCTTTCATTATTGGACTCACCAAACCACTTACCTGTGTTTCAGGTTCAAAATGATCGTTTCTGCCTGATATACAGCTAAAAAGCGGATTTCTGTGAAAACACTGTTTTACCTTCTGATTTTTTAAGGCAAGCTATTGAAAACGTCAGAAAATTGAAGGAAGGAGTTTATATAGTTGATTTGAGTGACTCCTTTCATTATTGGACTCACCAAACCACTTACCTGTGTTTCAGGTTCAAAATGATCGTTTCTGCCTGAGATACAGCTAAAAAGCGGATTTCTGTGAAAACACAGTTGAACCTTCTGATTTTTTAATGCAAGCTATTGAAAACGTGAGAAAATTGAAGGAAGGAGTCTATATAGTTGATTTGAGTGACTCCTTTCATCATTGGACTCACCAAACAACTTACCTGTGGTTGAGGTTGAAAATGACTGTTTCTGGCTGCGGATTTCTGTGAAAACACTGTTTTACCTTCTGATTTTTTAAGTCAAGCTATTGAAAGAGTGACTCCTTTCATTATTGGACTCACCAAACCACTTAGAAAGTTTTCAAAGTTCCAACTGAGTGCAACTAAATTCATCCATGGAGCTCTGCTTCCATCTTGTGGCCAAAAAAGGAACTTCTCCCGGGTAGACAACACTGCAATTTCCCCCTCTTTTCTGCTGATATTTTCAATTCTGGTGGAGTAAAGCCAGTCAAAAAATATGCAAAAGGAAGGCCCAATCATTGCTAAGCCATTTTGATCATTTTTAGATTTTTAAAAGTCATTTTAGACAAGTTGGAGGCATTTTAATGCAGTGTTTCTGCTGCTTTTTAACCCTGGCTGAAGTGCAATTTTCTCCTCTTTTCTTTCATTTGGCTGAAGTAAAGCCAGGAAAAACATGTGCAAAAGGCAGGCCGCATCATTGCTAAGCCATTTTGATAATTTTTAGATTTTTAGATTGTGATGTTAGACAAGTTTGAGTAATTTTAATGCGGCATTTCGGCTGCTGTTTTTGGCTGAGTCTGGAGTGAGATTTTCCCCTCTTTTCTTCTAATGTTTCTAATTTGGCTGAAGCAAATGAAGGCAAAAAATGCTCAAAAGACAAAGCCCATTTTTGTGAAGGAATTGTGTTTATTTTCAGATTTTTACACTTTATTTCAGAGCAGTTGGAGACATTTCAATGCTGTCATTCTGCCTTTTAGGCGAATGTGCAGTACCTCTTTTTGTCCACAGCACGGCGCAGTGATGCGCTCTCGGTAATGGGCTGGACCTGTGTTTCAGGTTCAAAATAACTGTTTCTCGCTGCAGCCAAAAAACAGCCAAAAAGCGGATTTCTGTGATAACACTGTTTTACCTTCTGATTTTTAAGGCAAGCTATTGAAAACGTCAGAAAATTGAAGGAAGGAGTCTATATATAGTTGATTTGAGTGACTCCTTTCATTATTGGACTCACCAAACCACTTACCTGTGTTTCAGGTTCAAAATGATCGTTTCTGGCTGAGATACAGCTAAAAAGCGGATTTCTGTGAAAACACAGTTGAACCTTCTGATTTTTTAAGGCAAGCTATTGAAAACGTCAGAAAATTGAAGGAAGGAGTCTATATAGTTGATTTGAGTGACTTCTTTCATTATTGGACTCACCAAACCACTTACCTGTGTTTCAGGTTGAAAATGATCGTTTCTGGCTGAGATAAAGCTAAAAAGCGGATTTCTGTGAAAACACTGTTTTACCTTCTGATTTTTTAAGGCAAGCTATTGAAAGAGTGACTCCTTTCATTATTGGACTCACCAAACCACTTAGAAAGTTTTCAAAGTTCCAACTGAGTGCAGCTAAATTCATCCATGGAGCTCTGCTTCCATCTTGTGGCCAAAAAAGGAACTTCTCCCGGGTAGACAACACTGCAATGTCCCCCTCTTTTCTGCTGATATTTTCAATTCTGGTGGAGTAAAGCCAGTCAAAAAATATGCAAAAGGAGGGCCCCATCATTGCTAAGCCATTTTGATCATTTTTAGATTTTTAAAAGTCATTTTAGACAAGTTGGAGGCATTTTAATGCAGTGTTTCTGCTGCTTTTTAACCCTGGCTGAAGTGCAATTTTCTCCTCTTTTCTTTCATTTGGCTGAAGTAAAGCCAGGAAAAACATGTGCAAAAGGCAGGCCGCACCATTGCTAACCCATTTTGATAATTTTTTGACTTTTAGATTGTGATTTTAGACAAGTTTGAGTAATTTTAATGCGGCATTTCGGCTGCTGTTTTGGGCTGAGTCTGGAGTGAGATTTTCCCCTCTTTTCTTCTCATGTTTCTAATTTGGCTGAAGCAAATGAAGGCAAAAAATGCTCAAAAGACAAAGCACATTTTTGTGAAGGAATTGTGTTTATTTTCAGATTTTTACACTTTATTTCAGAGCAGTTGGAGACATTTTAATGCTGTCATTCTGCCTTTTAGGCGAATGTGCAGTACCTCTTTTTGTCCACAGCACGGCGCAGTGATGCGCTCCCGGTAATGGGCGGGAGGGGGGAGGAGGGGGCAGACCTGTGTTTCAGGTTCAAAATAACTGTTTCTCGCTGCAGCCAAAAAACAGCCAAAAAGCGGATTTCTGTGAAAACACAGTTGAACCTTCTGATTTTTTAAGGCAAGCTATTGAAAACGTCAGAAAATTGAAGGAAGGAGTCTCTATAGTTGATTTGAGTGACTCCTTTCATTATTGGACTCACCAAACCACTTACCTGTGTTTCAGGTTGAAAATGATCGTTTCTGGCTGAGATACAGCTAAAAAGCGGATTTCTGTGAAAACACTGTTTTACCTTCTGATTTTTTAAGGCAAGCTATTGAAAGAGTGACTCCTTTCATTATTGGACTCACCAAACCACTTAGAAAGTTTTCAAAGTTCCAACTGAGTGCAGCTAAATTCATCCATGGAGCTCTGCTTCCATCTTGTGGCCAAAAAAGGAACTTCTCCCGGGTAGACAACACTGCAATGTCCCCCTCTTTTCTGCTGATATTTTCAATTCTGGTGGAGTAAAGCCAGTCAAAAAATATGCAAAAGGAGGGCCCCATCATTGCTAAGCCATTTTGATCATTTTTAGATTTTTAAAAGTCATTTTAGACAAGTTGGAGGCATTTTAATGCAGTGTTTCTGCTGCTTTTTAACCCTGGCTGAAGTGCAATTTTCTCCTCTTTTCTTTCATTTGGCTGAAGTAAAGCCAGGAAAAACATGTGCAAAAGGCAGGCCGCACCATTGCTAACCCATTTTGATAATTTTTTGACTTTTAGATTGTGATTTTAGACAAGTTTGAGTAATTTTAATGCGGCATTTCGGCTGCTGTTTTGGGCTGAGTCTGGAGTGAGATTTTCCCCTCTTTTCTTCTCATGTTTCTAATTTGGCTGAAGCAAATGAAGGCAAAAAATGCTCAAAAGACAAAGCCCATTTTTGTGAAGGAATTGTGTTTATTTTCAGATTTTTACACTTTATTTCAGAGCAGTTGGAGACATTTTAATGCTGTCATTCTGCCTTTTAGGCGAATGTGCAGTACCTCTTTTTGTCCACAGCACGGCGCAGTGATGCGCTCCCGGTAATGGGCGGGGGGGGGGGGGGAGGGGGCAGACCTGTGTTTCAGGTTCAAAATAACTGTTTCTCGCTGCAGCCAAAAAACAGCCAAAAAGCGGATTTCTGTGATAACACTGAATTTTTAAGGCAAGCTATTGAAAACGTCAGAAAATTGAAAGAAGGAGTCTATATATAGTTGATTTGAAGGACTCCTTTCATTATTGGACTCACCAAACCACTTACCTGTGTTTCAGGTTCAAAATGATCGTTTCTGCCTGATATACAGCTAAAAAGCGGATTTCTGTGAAAACACTGTTTTACCTTCTGATTTTTTAAGGCAAGCTATTGAAAACGTCAGAAAATTGAAGGAAGGAGTTTATATAGTTGATTTGAGTGACTCCTTTCATTATTGGACTCACCAAACCACTTACCTGTGTTTCAGGTTCAAAATGATCGTTTCTGCCTGAGATACAGCTAAAAAGCGGATTTCTGTGAAAACACAGTTGAACCTTCTGATTTTTTAATGCAAGCTATTGAAAACGTGAGAAAATTGAAGGAAGGAGTCTATATAGTTGATTTGAGTGACTCCTTTCATCATTGGACTCACCAAACAACTTACCTGTGGTTGAGGTTGAAAATGACTGTTTCTGGCTGCGGATTTCTGTGAAAACACTGTTTTACCTTCTGATTTTTTAAGTCAAGCTATTGAAAGAGTGACTCCTTTCATTATTGGACTCACCAAACCACTTAGAAAGTTTTCAAAGTTCCAACTGAGTGCAACTAAATTCATCCATGGAGCTCTGCTTCCATCTTGTGGCCAAAAAAGGAACTTCTCCCGGGTAGACAACACTGCAATTTCCCCCTCTTTTCTGCTGATATTTTCAATTCTGGTGGAGTAAAGCCAGTCAAAAAATATGCAAAAGGAAGGCCCAATCATTGCTAAGCCATTTTGATCATTTTTAGATTTTTAAAAGTCATTTTAGACAAGTTGGAGGCATTTTAATGCAGTGTTTCTGCTGCTTTTTAACCCTGGCTGAAGTGCAATTTTCTCCTCTTTTCTTTCATTTGGCTGAAGTAAAGCCAGGAAAAACATGTGCAAAAGGCAGGCCGCATCATTGCTAAGCCATTTTGATAATTTTTAGATTTTTAGATTGTGATGTTAGACAAGTTTGAGTAATTTTAATGCGGCATTTCGGCTGCTGTTTTTGGCTGAGTCTGGAGTGAGATTTTCCCCTCTTTTCTTCTAATGTTTCTAATTTGGCTGAAGCAAATGAAGGCAAAAAATGCTCAAAAGACAAAGCCCATTTTTGTGAAGGAATTGTGTTTATTTTCAGATTTTTACACTTTATTTCAGAGCAGTTGGAGACATTTCAATGCTGTCATTCTGCCTTTTAGGCGAATGTGCAGTACCTCTTTTTGTCCACAGCACGGCGCAGTGATGCGCTCTCGGTAATGGGCTGGACCTGTGTTTCAGGTTCAAAATAACTGTTTCTCGCTGCAGCCAAAAAACAGCCAAAAAGCGGATTTCTGTGATAACACTGTTTTACCTTCTGATTTTTAAGGCAAGCTATTGAAAACGTCAGAAAATTGAAGGAAGGAGTCTATATATAGTTGATTTGAGTGACTCCTTTCATTATTGGACTCACCAAACCACTTACCTGTGTTTCAGGTTCAAAATGATCGTTTCTGGCTGAGATACAGCTAAAAAGCGGATTTCTGTGAAAACACAGTTGAACCTTCTGATTTTTTAAGGCAAGCTATTGAAAACGTCAGAAAATTGAAGGAAGGAGTCTATATAGTTGATTTGAGTGACTTCTTTCATTATTGGACTCACCAAACCACTTACCTGTGTTTCAGGTTGAAAATGATCGTTTCTGGCTGAGATAAAGCTAAAAAGCGGATTTCTGTGAAAACACTGTTTTACCTTCTGATTTTTTAAGGCAAGCTATTGAAAGAGTGACTCCTTTCATTATTGGACTCACCAAACCACTTAGAAAGTTTTCAAAGTTCCAACTGAGTGCAGCTAAATTCATCCATGGAGCTCTGCTTCCATCTTGTGGCCAAAAAAGGAACTTCTCCCGGGTAGACAACACTGCAATGTCCCCCTCTTTTCTGCTGATATTTTCAATTCTGGTGGAGTAAAGCCAGTCAAAAAATATGCAAAAGGAGGGCCCCATCATTGCTAAGCCATTTTGATCATTTTTAGATTTTTAAAAGTCATTTTAGACAAGTTGGAGGCATTTTAATGCAGTGTTTCTGCTGCTTTTTAACCCTGGCTGAAGTGCAATTTTCTCCTCTTTTCTTTCATTTGGCTGAAGTAAAGCCAGGAAAAACATGTGCAAAAGGCAGGCCGCACCATTGCTAACCCATTTTGATAATTTTTTGACTTTTAGATTGTGATTTTAGACAAGTTTGAGTAATTTTAATGCGGCATTTCGGCTGCTGTTTTGGGCTGAGTCTGGAGTGAGATTTTCCCCTCTTTTCTTCTCATGTTTCTAATTTGGCTGAAGCAAATGAAGGCAAAAAATGCTCAAAAGACAAAGCACATTTTTGTGAAGGAATTGTGTTTATTTTCAGATTTTTACACTTTATTTCAGAGCAGTTGGAGACATTTTAATGCTGTCATTCTGCCTTTTAGGCGAATGTGCAGTACCTCTTTTTGTCCACAGCACGGCGCAGTGATGCGCTCCCGGTAATGGGCGGGAGGGGGGAGGAGGGGGCAGACCTGTGTTTCAGGTTCAAAATAACTGTTTCTCGCTGCAGCCAAAAAACAGCCAAAAAGCGGATTTCTGTGAAAACACAGTTGAACCTTCTGATTTTTTAAGGCAAGCTATTGAAAACGTCAGAAAATTGAAGGAAGGAGTCTCTATAGTTGATTTGAGTGACTCCTTTCATTATTGGACTCACCAAACCACTTACCTGTGTTTCAGGTTGAAAATGATCGTTTCTGGCTGAGATACAGCTAAAAAGCGGATTTCTGTGAAAACACTGTTTTACCTTCTGATTTTTTAAGGCAAGCTATTGAAAGAGTGACTCCTTTCATTATTGGACTCACCAAACCACTTAGAAAGTTTTCAAAGTTCCAACTGAGTGCAGCTAAATTCATCCATGGAGCTCTGCTTCCATCTTGTGGCCAAAAAAGGAACTTCTCCCGGGTAGACAACACTGCAATGTCCCCCTCTTTTCTGCTGATATTTTCAATTCTGGTGGAGTAAAGCCAGTCAAAAAATATGCAAAAGGAGGGCCCCATCATTGCTAAGCCATTTTGATCATTTTTAGATTTTTAAAAGTCATTTTAGACAAGTTGGAGGCATTTTAATGCAGTGTTTCTGCTGCTTTTTAACCCTGGCTGAAGTGCAATTTTCTCCTCTTTTCTTTCATTTGGCTGAAGTAAAGCCAGGAAAAACATGTGCAAAAGGCAGGCCGCACCATTGCTAACCCATTTTGATAATTTTTTGACTTTTAGATTGTGATTTTAGACAAGTTTGAGTAATTTTAATGCGGCATTTCGGCTGCTGTTTTGGGCTGAGTCTGGAGTGAGATTTTCCCCTCTTTTCTTCTCATGTTTCTAATTTGGCTGAAGCAAATGAAGGCAAAAAATGCTCAAAAGACAAAGCCCATTTTTGTGAAGGAATTGTGTTTATTTTCAGATTTTTACACTTTATTTCAGAGCAGTTGGAGACATTTTAATGCTGTCATTCTGCCTTTTAGGCGAATGTGCAGTACCTCTTTTTGTCCACAGCACGGCGCAGTGATGCGCTCCCGGTAATGGGCGGGGGGGGGGGGCGGGAGGGGGCAGACCTGTGTTTCAGGTTCAAAATAACTGTTTCTCGCTGCAGCCAAAAAACAGCCAAAAAGCGGATTTCTGTGATAACACTGAATTTTTAAGGCAAGCTATTGAAAACGTCAGAAAATTGAAAGAAGGAGTCTATATATAGTTGATTTGAAGGACTCCTTTCATTATTGGACTCACCAAACTACTTACCTGTGTTTCAGGTTCAAAATGATCGTTTCTGCCTGATATACAGCTAAAAAGCGGATTTCTGTGAAAACACTGTTTTACCTTCTGATTTTTTAAGGCAAGCTATTGAAAACGTCAGAAAATTGAAGGAAGGAGTTTATATAGTTGATTTGAGTGACTCCTTTCATTATTGGACTCACCAAACCACTTACCTGTGTTTCAGGTTCAAAATGATCGTTTCTGCCTGAGATACAGCTAAAAAGCGGATTTCTGTGAAAACACAGTTGAACCTTCTGATTTTTTAATGCGAGCTATTGAAAACGTGAGAAAATTGAAGGAAGGAGTCTATATAGTTGATTTGAGTGACTCCTTTCATCATTGGACTCACCAAACAACTTACCTGTGGTTGAGGTTGAAAATGACTGTTTCTGGCTGCGGATTTCTGTGAAAACACTGTTTTACCTTCTGATTTTTTAAGTCAAGCTATTGAAAGAGTGACTCCTTTCATTATTGGACTCACCAAACCACTTAGAAAGTTTTCAAAGTTCCAACTGAGTGCAACTAAATTCATCCATGGAGCTCTGCTTCCATCTTGTGGCCAAAAAAGGAACTTCTCCCGGGTAGACAACACTGCAATTTCCCCCTCTTTTCTGCTGATATTTTCAATTCTGGTGGAGTAAAGCCAGTCAAAAAATATGCAAAAGGAGGGCCCCATCATTGCTAAGCCATTTTGATCATTTTTAGATTTTTAAAAGTCATTTTAGACAAGTTGGAGGCATTTTAATGCAGTGTTTCTGCTGCTTTTTAACCCTGGCTGAAGTGCAATTTTCTCCTCTTTTCTTTCATTTGGCTGAAGTAAAGCCAGGAAAAACATGTGCAAAAGGCAGGCCGCACCATTGCTAACCCATTTTGATAATTTTTTGACTTTTAGATTGTGATTTTAGACAAGTTTGAGTAATTTTAATGCGGCATTTCGGCTGCTGTTTTTGGCTGAGTCTGGAGTGAGATTTTCCCCTCTTTTCTTCTCATGTTTCTAATTTGGCTGAAGCAAATGAAGGCAAAAAATGCTCAAAAGACAAAGCCCATTTTTGTGAAGGAATTGTGTTTATTTTCAGATTTTTACACTTTATTTCAGAGCAGTTGGAGACATTTTAATGCTGTCATTCTGCCTTTTAGGCGAATGTGCAGTACCTCTTTTTGTCCACAGCACGGCGCAGTGATGCGCTCCCGGTAATGGGCGGGGGGGGGGAGGAGGGGGCAGACCTGTGTTTCAGGTTCAAAATAACTGTTTCTCGCTGCAGCCAAAAAACAGCCAAAAAGCGGATTTCTGTGATAACACTGAATTTTTAAGGCAAGCTATTGAAAACGTCAGAAAATTGAAAGAAGGAGTCTATATATAGTTGATTTGAAGGACTCCTTTCATTATTGGACTCACCAAACCACTTACCTGTGTTTCAGGTTCAAAATGATCGTTTCTGCCTGATATACAGCTAAAAAGCGGATTTCTGTGAAAACACTGTTTTACCTTCTGATTTTTTAAGGCAAGCTATTGAAAACGTCAGAAAATTGAAGGAAGGAGTTTATATAGTTGATTTGAGTGACTCCTTTCATTATTGGACTCACCAAACCACTTACCTGTGTTTCAGGTTCAAAATGATCGTTTCTGCCTGAGATACAGCTAAAAAGCGGATTTCTGTGAAAACACAGTTGAACCTTCTGATTTTTTAATGCAAGCTATTGAAAACGTGAGAAAATTGAAGGAAGGAGTCTATATAGTTGATTTGAGTGACTCCTTTCATCATTGGACTCACCAAACAACTTACCTGTGGTTGAGGTTGAAAATGACTGTTTCTGGCTGCGGATTTCTGTGAAAACACTGTTTTACCTTCTGATTTTTTAAGTCAAGCTATTGAAAGAGTGACTCCTTTCATTATTGGACTCACCAAACCACTTAGAAAGTTTTCAAAGTTCCAACTGAGTGCAACTAAATTCATCCATGGAGCTCTGCTTCCATCTTGTGGCCAAAAAAGGAACTTCTCCCGGGTAGACAACACTGCAATTTCCCCCTCTTTTCTGCTGATATTTTCAATTCTGGTGGAGTAAAGCCAGTCAAAAAATATGCAAAAGGAAGGCCCAATCATTGCTAAGCCATTTTGATCATTTTTAGATTTTTAAAAGTCATTTTAGACAAGTTGGAGGCATTTTAATGCAGTGTTTCTGCTGCTTTTTAACCCTGGCTGAAGTGCAATTTTCTCCTCTTTTCTTTCATTTGGCTGAAGTAAAGCCAGGAAAAACATGTGCAAAAGGCAGGCCGCATCATTGCTAAGCCATTTTGATAATTTTTAGATTTTTAGATTGTGATGTTAGACAAGTTTGAGTAATTTTAATGCGGCATTTCGGCTGCTGTTTTTGGCTGAGTCTGGAGTGAGATTTTCCCCTCTTTTCTTCTAATGTTTCTAATTTGGCTGAAGCAAATGAAGGCAAAAAATGCTCAAAAGACAAAGCCCATTTTTGTGAAGGAATTGTGTTTATTTTCAGATTTTTACACTTTATTTCAGAGCAGTTGGAGACATTTCAATGCTGTCATTCTGCCTTTTAGGCGAATGTGCCTAAACACAGGTTTTTGTCCACAGCACGGCGCAGTGATGCGCTCTCGGTAATGGGCTGGACCTGTGTTTCAGGTTCAAAATAACTGTTTCTCGCTGCAGCCAAAAAACAGCCAAAAAGCGGATTTCTGTGATAACACTGTTTTACCTTCTGATTTTTAAGGCAAGCTATTGAAAACGTCAGAAAATTGAAGGAAGGAGTCTATATATAGTTGATTTGAGTGACTCCTTTCATTATTGGACTCACCAAACCACTTACCTGTGTTTCAGGTTCAAAATGATCGTTTCTGGCTGAGATACAGCTAAAAAGCGGATTTCTGTGAAAACACAGTTGAACCTTCTGATTTTTTAAGGCAAGCTATTGAAAACGTCAGAAAATTGAAGGAAGGAGTCTATATAGTTGATTTGAGTGACTTCTTTCATTATTGGACTCACCAAACCACTTACCTGTGTTTCAGGTTGAAAATGATCGTTTCTGGCTGAGATAAAGCTAAAAAGCGGATTTCTGTGAAAACACTGTTTTACCTTCTGATTTTTTAAGGCAAGCTATTGAAAGAGTGACTCCTTTCATTATTGGACTCACCAAACCACTTAGAAAGTTTTCAAAGTTCCAACTGAGTGCAGCTAAATTCATCCATGGAGCTCTGCTTCCATCTTGTGGCCAAAAAAGGAACTTCTCCCGGGTAGACAACACTGCAATGTCCCCCTCTTTTCTGCTGATATTTTCAATTCTGGTGGAGTAAAGCCAGTCAAAAAATATGCAAAAGGAGGGCCCCATCATTGCTAAGCCATTTTGATCATTTTTAGATTTTTAAAAGTCATTTTAGACAAGTTGGAGGCATTTTAATGCAGTGTTTCTGCTGCTTTTTAACCCTGGCTGAAGTGCAATTTTCTCCTCTTTTCTTTCATTTGGCTGAAGTAAAGCCAGGAAAAACATGTGCAAAAGGCAGGCCGCACCATTGCTAACCCATTTTGATAATTTTTTGACTTTTAGATTGTGATTTTAGACAAGTTTGAGTAATTTTAATGCGGCATTTCGGCTGCTGTTTTGGGCTGAGTCTGGAGTGAGATTTTCCCCTCTTTTCTTCTCATGTTTCTAATTTGGCTGAAGCAAATGAAGGCAAAAAATGCTCAAAAGACAAAGCACATTTTTGTGAAGGAATTGTGTTTATTTTCAGATTTTTACACTTTATTTCAGAGCAGTTGGAGACATTTTAATGCTGTCATTCTGCCTTTTAGGCGAATGTGCAGTACCTCTTTTTGTCCACAGCACGGCGCAGTGATGCGCTCCCGGTAATGGGCGGGAGGGGGGAGGAGGGGGCAGACCTGTGTTTCAGGTTCAAAATAACTGTTTCTCGCTGCAGCCAAAAAACAGCCAAAAAGCGGATTTCTGTGAAAACACAGTTGAACCTTCTGATTTTTTAAGGCAAGCTATTGAAAACGTCAGAAAATTGAAGGAAGGAGTCTCTATAGTTGATTTGAGTGACTCCTTTCATTATTGGACTCACCAAACCACTTACCTGTGTTTCAGGTTGAAAATGATCGTTTCTGGCTGAGATACAGCTAAAAAGCGGATTTCTGTGAAAACACTGTTTTACCTTCTGATTTTTTAAGGCAAGCTATTGAAAGAGTGACTCCTTTCATTATTGGACTCACCAAACCACTTAGAAAGTTTTCAAAGTTCCAACTGAGTGCAGCTAAATTCATCCATGGAGCTCTGCTTCCATCTTGTGGCCAAAAAAGGAACTTCTCCCGGGTAGACAACACTGCAATGTCCCCCTCTTTTCTGCTGATATTTTCAATTCTGGTGGAGTAAAGCCAGTCAAAAAATATGCAAAAGGAGGGCCCCATCATTGCTAAGCCATTTTGATCATTTTTAGATTTTTAAAAGTCATTTTAGACAAGTTGGAGGCATTTTAATGCAGTGTTTCTGCTGCTTTTTAACCCTGGCTGAAGTGCAATTTTCTCCTCTTTTCTTTCATTTGGCTGAAGTAAAGCCAGGAAAAACATGTGCAAAAGGCAGGCCGCACCATTGCTAACCCATTTTGATAATTTTTTGACTTTTAGATTGTGATTTTAGACAAGTTTGAGTAATTTTAATGCGGCATTTCGGCTGCTGTTTTTGGCTGAGTCTGGAGTGAGATTTTCCCCTCTTTTCTTCTCATGTTTCTAATTTGGCTGAAGCAAATGAAGGCAAAAAATGCTCAAAAGACAAAGCCCATTTTTGTGAAGGAATTGTGTTTATTTTCAGATTTTTACACTTTATTTCAGAGCAGTTGGAGACATTTTAATGCTGTCATTCTGCCTTTTAGGCGAATGTGCAGTACCTCTTTTTGTCCACAGCACGGCGCAGTGATGCGCTCCCGGTAATGGGCGGGAGGGGGGAGGAGGGGGCAGACCTGTGTTTCAGGTTCAAAATAACTGTTTCTCGCTGCAGCCAAAAAACAGCCAAAAAGCGGATTTCTGTGAAAACACAGTTGAACCTTCTGATTTTTTAAGGCAAGCTATTGAAAACGTCAGAAAATTGAAGGAAGGAGTCTATATAGTTGATTTGAGTGACTCCTTTCATTATTGGACTCACCAAACCACTTACCTGTGTTTCAGGTTGAAAATGATCGTTTCTGGCTGAGATACAGCTAAAAAGCGGATTTCTGTGAAAACACTGTTTTACCTTCTGATTTTTTAAGGCAAGCTATTGAAAGAGTGACTCCTTTCATTATTGGACTCACCAAACCACTTAGAAAGTTTTCAAAGTTCCAACTGAGTGCAGCTAAATTCATCCATGGAGCTCTGCTTCCATCTTGTGGCCAAAAAAGGAACTTCTCCCGGGTAGACAACACTGCAATGTCCCCCTCTTTTCTGCTGATATTTTCAATTCTGGTGGAGTAAAGCCAGTCAAAAAATATGCAAAAGGAGGGCCCCATCATTGCTAAGCCATTTTGATCATTTTTAGATTTTTAAAAGTCATTTTAGACAAGTTGGAGGCATTTTAATGCAGTGTTTCTGCTGCTTTTTAACCCTGGCTGAAGTGCAATTTTCTCCTCTTTTCTTTCATTTGGCTGAAGTAAAGCCAGGAAAAACATGTGCAAAAGGCAGGCCGCACCATTGCTAACCCATTTTGATAATTTTTTGACTTTTAGATTGTGATTTTAGACAAGTTTGAGTAATTTTAATGCGGCATTTCGGCTGCTGTTTTTGGCTGAGTCTGGAGTGAGATTTTCCCCTCTTTTCTTCTCATGTTTCTAATTTGGCTGAAGCAAATGAAGGCAAAAAATGCTCAAAAGACAAAGCCCATTTTTGTGAAGGAATTGTGTTTATTTTCAGATTTTTACACTTTATTTCAGAGCAGTTGGAGACATTTCAATGCTGTCATTCTGCCTTTTAGGCGAATGTGCAGTACCTCTTTTTGTCCACAGCACGGCGCAGTGATGCGCTCTCGGTAGATACAGATACAGCTAAAAAGCGGATTTCTGTGAAAACACAGTTGAACCTTCTGATTTTTTAAGGCAAGCTATTGAAAACGTCAGAAAATTGAAGGAAGGAGTCTATATAGTTGATTTGAGTGACTCCTTTCATTATTGGACTCACCAAACCACTTACCTGTGTTTCAGGTTGAAAATGATCGTTTCTGGCTGAGATACAGCTAAAAAGCGGATTTCTGTGAAAACACTGTTTTACCTTCTGATTTTTTAAGGCAAGCTATTGAAAGAGTGACTCCTTTCATTATTGGACTCACCAAACCACTTAGAAAGTTTTCAAAGTTCCAACTGAGTGCAGCTAAATTCATCCATGGAGCTCTGCTTCCATCTTGTGGCCAAAAAAGGAACTTCTCCCGGGTAGACAACACTGCAATGTCCCCCTCTTTTCTGCTGATATTTTCAATTCTGGTGGAGTAAAGCCAGTCAAAAAATATGCAAAAGGAGGGCCCCATCATTGCTAAGCCATTTTGATCATTTTTAGATTTTTAAAAGTCATTTTAGACAAGTTGGAGGCATTTTAATGCAGTGTTTCTGCTGCTTTTTAACCCTGGCTGAAGTGCAATTTTCTCCTCTTTTCTTTCATTTGGCTGAAGTAAAGCCAGGAAAAACATGTGCAAAAGGCAGGCCGCACCATTGCTAACCCATTTTGATAATTTTTTGACTTTTAGATTGTGATTTTAGACAAGTTTGAGTAATTTTAATGCGGCATTTCGGTTGCTGTTTTTGGCTGAGTCTGGAGTGAGATTTTCCCCTCTTTTCTTCTCATGTTTCTAATTTGGCTGAAGCAAATGAAGGCAAAAAATGCTCAAAAGACAAAGCCCATTTTTGTGAAGGAATTGTGTTTATTTTCAGATTTTTACACTTTATTTCAGAGCAGTTGGAGACATTTCAATGCTGTCATTCTGCCTTTTAGGCGAATGTGCAGTACCTCTTTTTGTCCACAGCACGGCGCAGTGATGCGCTCTCGGTAGATACAGATACAGCTAAAAAGCGGATTTCTGTGAAAACACAGTTGAACCTTCTGATTTTTTAAGGCAAGCTATTGAAAACGTCAGAAAATTGAAGGAAGGAGTCTATATAGTTGATTTGAGTGACTCCTTTCATTATTGGACTCACCAAACCACTTACCTGTGTTTCAGGTTGAAAATGATCGTTTCTGGCTGAGATACAGCTAAAAAGCGGATTTCTGTGAAAACACTGTTTTACCTTCTGATTTTTTAAGGCAAGCTATTGAAAGAGTGACTCCTTTCATTATTGGACTCACCAAACCACTTAGAAAGTTTTCAAAGTTCCAACTGAGTGCAGCTAAATTCATCCATGGAGCTCTGCTTCCATCTTGTGGCCAAAAAAGGAACTTCTCCCGGGTAGACAACACTGCAATGTCCCCCTCTTTTCTGCTGATATTTTCAATTCTGGTGGAGTAAAGCCAGTCAAAAAATATGCAAAAGGAGGGCCCCATCATTGCTAAGCCATTTTGATCATTTTTAGATTTTTAAAAGTCATTTTAGACAAGTTGGAGGCATTTTAATGCAGTGTTTCTGCTGCTTTTTAACCCTGGCTGAAGTGCAATTTTCTCCTCTTTTCTTTCATTTGGCTGAAGTAAAGCCAGGAAAAACATGTGCAAAAGGCAGGCCGCACCATTGCTAACCCATTTTGATAATTTTTTGACTTTTAGATTGTGATTTTAGACAAGTTTGAGTAATTTTAATGCGGCATTTCGGCTGCTGTTTTTGGCTGAGTCTGGAGTGAGATTTTCCCCTCTTTTCTTCTCATGTTTCTAATTTGGCTGAAGCAAATGAAGCCAAAAAATGCTCAAAAGACAAAGCCCATTTTTGTGAAGGAATTGTGTTTATTTTCAGATTTTTACACTTTATTTCAGAGCAGTTGGAGACATTTTAATGCTGTCATTCTGCCTTTTAGGCGAATGTGCAGTACCTCTTTTTGTCCACAGCACGGCGCAGTGATGCGCTCCCGGTAATGGGCGGGGGGAGGGGGGGGGGGGGGGGGGGAGGGGGCAGACCTGTGTTTCAGGTTCAAAATAACTGTTTCTCGCTGCAGCCAAAAAACAGCCTAAAAGCGGATTTCTGTGATAACACTGAATTTTTGAGGCAAGCTATTGAAAACGTCAGAAAATTGAAAGAAGGAGTCTATATATAGTTGATTTGAAGGACTCCTTTCATTATTGGACTCACCAAACCACTTACCTGTGTTTCAGGTTCAAAATGATCGTTTCTGCCTGATATACAGCTAAAAAGCGGATTTCTGTGAAAACACTGTTTTACCTTCTGATTTTTTAAGGCAAGCTATTGAAAACGTCAGAAAATTGAAGGAAGGAGTTTATATAGTTGATTTGAGTGACTCCTTTCATTATTGGACTCACCAAACCACTTACCTGTGTTTCAGGTTCAAAATGATCGTTTCTGCCTGAGATACAGCTAAAAAGCGGATTTCTGTGAAAACACAGTTGAACCTTCTGATTTTTTAATGCAAGCTATTGAAAACGTGAGAAAATTGAAGGAAGGAGTCTATATAGTTGATTTGAGTGACTCCTTTCATCATTGGACTCACCAAACAACTTACCTGTGGTTGAGGTTGAAAATGACTGTTTCTGGCTGCGGATTTCTGTGAAAACACTGTTTTACCTTCTGATTTTTTAAGTCAAGCTATTGAAAGAGTGACTCCTTTCATTATTGGACTCACCAAACCACTTAGAAAGTTTTCAAAGTTCCAACTGAGTGCAACTAAATTCATCCATGGAGCTCTGCTTCCATCTTGTGGCCAAAAAAGGAACTTCTCCCGGGTAGACAACACTGCAATTTCCCCCTCTTTTCTGCTGATATTTTCAATTCTGGTGGAGTAAAGCCAGTCAAAAAATATGCAAAAGGAAGGCCCAATCATTGCTAAGCCATTTTGATCATTTTTAGATTTTTAAAAGTCATTTTAGACAAGTTGGAGGCATTTTAATGCAGTGTTTCTGCTGCTTTTTAACCCTGGCTGAAGTGCAATTTTCTCCTCTTTTCTTTCATTTGGCTGAAGTAAAGCCAGGAAAAACATGTGCAAAAGGCAGGCCGCATCATTGCTAAGCCATTTTGATAATTTTTAGATTTTTAGATTGTGATGTTAGACAAGTTTGAGTAATTTTAATGCGGCATTTCGGCTGCTGTTTTTGGCTGAGTCTGGAGTGAGATTTTCCCCTCTTTTCTTCTAATGTTTCTAATTTGGCTGAAGCAAATGAAGGCAAAAAATGCTCAAAAGACAAAGCCCATTTTTGTGAAGGAATTGTGTTTATTTTCAGATTTTTACACTTTATTTCAGAGCAGTTGGAGACATTTCAATGCTGTCATTCTGCCTTTTAGGCGAATGTGCAGTACCTCTTTTTGTCCACAGCACGGCGCAGTGATGCGCTCTCGGTAATGGGCTGGACCTGTGTTTCAGGTTCAAAATAACTGTTTCTCGCTGCAGCCAAAAAACAGCCAAAAAGCGGATTTCTGTGATAACACTGTTTTACCTTCTGATTTTTAAGGCAAGCTATTGAAAACGTCAGAAAATTGAAGGAAGGAGTCTATATATAGTTGATTTGAGTGACTCCTTTCATTATTGGACTCACCAAACCACTTACCTGTGTTTCAGGTTCAAAATGATCGTTTCTGGCTGAGATACAGCTAAAAAGCGGATTTCTGTGAAAACACAGTTGAACCTTCTGATTTTTTAAGGCAAGCTATTGAAAACGTCAGAAAATTGAAGGAAGGAGTCTATATAGTTGATTTGAGTGACTCCTTTCATTATTGGACTCACCAAACCACTTACCTGTGTTTCAGGTTGAAAATGATCGTTTCTGGCTGAGATAAAGCTAAAAAGCGGATTTCTGTGAAAACACTGTTTTACCTTCTGATTTTTTAAGGCAAGCTATTGAAAGAGTGACTCCTTTCATTATTGGACTCACCAAACCACTTAGAAAGTTTTCAAAGTTCCAACTGAGTGCAGCTAAATTCATCCATGGAGCTCTGCTTCCATCTTGTGGCCAAAAAAGGAACTTCTCCCGGGTAGACAACACTGCAATGTCCCCCTCTTTTCTGCTGATATTTTCAATTCTGGTGGAGTAAAGCCAGTCAAAAAATATGCAAAAGGAGGGCCCCATCATTGCTAAGCCATTTTGATCATTTTTAGATTTTTAAAAGTCATTTTAGACAAGTTGGAGGCATTTTAATGCAGTGTTTCTGCTGCTTTTTAACCCTGGCTGAAGTGCAATTTTCTCCTCTTTTCTTTCATTTGGCTGAAGTAAAGCCAGGAAAAACATGTGCAAAAGGCAGGCCGCACCATTGCTAACCCATTTTGATAATTTTTTGACTTTTAGATTGTGATTTTAGAGAAGTTTGAGTAATTTTAATGCGGCATTTCGGCTGCTGTTTTGGGCTGAGTCTGGAGTGAGATTTTCCCCTCTTTTCTTCTCATGTTTCTAATTTGGCTGAAGCAAATGAAGGCAAAAAATGCTCAAAAGACAAAGCACATTTTTGTGAAGGAATTGTGTTTATTTTCAGATTTTTACACTTTATTTCAGAGCAGTTGGAGACATTTTAATGCTGTCATTCTGCCTTTTAGGCGAATGTGCAGTACCTCTTTTTGTCCACAGCACGGCGCAGTGATGCGCTCCCGGTAATGGGCGGGAGGGGGGAGGAGGGGGCAGACCTGTGTTTCAGGTTCAAAATAACTGTTTCTCGCTGCAGCCAAAAAACAGCCAAAAAGCGGATTTCTGTGATAACACTGAATTTTTAAGGCAAGCTATTGAAAACGTCAGAAAATTGAAAGAAGGAGTCTATATATAGTTGATTTGAAGGACTCCTTTCATTATTGGACTCACCAAACCACTTACCTGTGTTTCAGGTTCAAAATGATCGTTTCTGCCTGAGATACAGCTAAAAAGCGGATTTCTGTGAAAACACTGTTTTACCTTCTGATTTTTTAAGGCAAGCTATTGAAAACGTCAGAAAATTGAAGGAAGGAGTTTATATAGTTGATTTGAGTGACTCCTTTCATTATTGGACTCACCAAACCACTTACCTGTGTTTCAGGTTCAAAATGATCGTTTCTGCCTGAGATACAGCTAAAAAGCGGATTTCTGTGAAAACACAGTTAAACCTTCTGATTTTTTAATGCAAGCTATTGAAAACGTGAGAAAATTGAAGGAAGGAGTCTATATAGTTGATTTGAGTGACTCCTTTCATCATTGGACTCACCAAACAACTTACCTGTGGTTGAGGTTGAAAATGACTGTTTCTGGCTGTGATACAGCCGAAAAGCGGATTTCTGTGATAAGACTGTTTTACCTTTTGATTTTTAAGGCAAGCTATTGAAAACGTCAGAAAATTGAAGGAGGGAGTCTTTATGGTTGATTTGAGTGACTCCTCTCATTATTGGACTCACCAAACCACTTACCTGTGTTTCAGGTTCAAAATGACCGTTTCTCGCTGAGATACAGCCAAAAAGCGGATTTCTGTGATAAGACTGTTTTACCTTCTGATTTTTTAAGGCAAGCTATTGAAAAAGTCAGACAATTGAAGGAGGGAGTCTATATAGTTTATTTGAGTGACTCCTTTCATTGTTGGACTCACCAAACCACTTACCTGTGTTTCAAGTTCAAAATGACCGTTTCTCGCTGAGATACAGCCAAAAAGCGGATTTCTGTGATAAGACTGTTTTACCTTCTGATTTTTTAAGGCAAGCTATTGAAAAAGTCAGACAATTGAAGGAGGGAGTCTATATAGTTTATTTGAGTGACTCCTTTCATTGTTGGACTCACCAAACCACTTACAGTGTTTCAGGTACAAAATGATTGTTTCTCGCTGAGAAAATGCCAAAAAGCGGATTTCTGTCATAACATTGATTTACCTTCTGATTTTTCAAGGCAAGCTATTGAAAACGTCATAAAATTGGAGAAAGGTGTCTATGTAGTTGATTTGAGCGACTCATTTCATTATTGGACTCACCAAACCACTTACAGTGTTTCAGGTACAAAATGACTGTTTCTCGCCTAGAAAATGCCAAAAAGCGGATTTCTGTAATAACATTGTTTTACCTTCTGAATTTTTAAGGCAAGCTATTGAAAACGTTAGAAAATTGGAGAAAGGTGTCTATGTAGTTGATTTGAGCGACTCATTTCATTATTGGACTCACCAAACCACTTACAGTGTTTCAGGTACAAAATGACTGTTTCTCGCTGAGAAAATGCCAAAAAGCGGATTTCTGTCATAACATTGATTTACCTTCTGATTTTTTAAGGCAAGCTATTGAAAACGTTAGAAAATTGGAGAAAGGTGTCTATGTAGTTGATTTGAGGGACTCATTTCATTATTGGACTCACCAAACCACTTACAGTGTTTCAGGTACAAAATGACTGTTTCTCGCTGAGAAAATGCCAAAAAGCGGATTTCTGTAATAACATTGTTATACCTTCTGATTTTTTAAGGCAAGCTATTGAAAACGTTAGAAAATTGGAAAAACTAGTCTATGTAGTTGATTTGAGAGACTCATTTCATTATTGGACTCACCAAACCACTTACAGTGTTTCAGGTACAAAATGACTGTTTCTCGCTGAGAAAATGCCAAAAAGCGGATTTCTGTAATAACATTGTTATACCTTCTGATTTTTCAAGGCAAGCTATTGAAAACGTCAGAAAATTGGAGAAAGGAGTCTATGTAGTTGATTTGAGAGACTCATTTCATTATTGGACTCACCAAACCACTTACAGTGTTTCAGGTACAAAATGACTGTTTCTCGCTGAGAAAATGCCAAAAAGCGGATTTCTGTCATAACATTGATTTACCTTCTGATTTTTTAAGGCAAGCTATTGAAAACGTTAGAAAATTGGAGAAAGGTGTCTATGTAGTTGATTTGAGAGACTCATTTCATTATTGGACTCACCAAACCACTTACAGTGTTTCAGGTACAAAATGACTGTTTCTCGCTGAGAAAATGCCAAAAAGCGGATTTCTGTCATAACATTGATTTACCTTCTGATTTTTCAAGGCAAGCTATTGAAAACGTCATAAAATTGGAGAAAGGAGTCTATGTAGTTGATTTGAGACACTCATTTCATTATTGGACTCACCAAACCACTTACAGTGTTTCAGGTACAAAATGACTGTTTCTCGCTGAGAAAATGCCAAAAAGCGGATTTCTGTCATAACATTGATTTACCTTCTGATTTTTTAAGGCAAGCTATTGAAAACGTTAGAAAATTGGAGAAAGGTGTCTATGTAGTTGATTTGAGAGACTCATTTCATTATTGGACTCTCCAAACCGCTTACAGTGTTTCAGGTACAAAATGACTGTTTCTCACTGAGAAAATGCCAAAAAGCGGATTTCTGTCATAACATTGATTTACCTTCTGATTTTTTAAGGCAAGCTATTGAAAACGTTGGAAAATTGGAGAAAGGTGTCTATGTAGTTGATTTGAGGGACTCATTTCATTATTGGACTCACCAAACCACTTACAGTGTTTCAGGTACAAAATGACTGTTTCTCGCTGAGAAAATGCCAAAAAGCGGATTTCTGTAATAACATTGTTTTACCTTCTGAATTTTTAAGGCAACCTATTGAAAACGTCAGAAAATTGGAGAAAGGTGTCTATGTAGTTGATTTGAGGGACTCATTTCATTATTGGACTCACCAAACCACTTACAGTGTTTCAGGTACAAAATGACTGTTTCTCGCTGAGAAAATGCCAAAAAGCGGATTTCTGTAATAACATTGTTTTACCTTCTGATTTTTTAAGGCAAGCTATTGAAAACGTTAGAAAATTGGAGAAAGGTGTCTATGTAGTTGATTTGAGAGACTCATTTCATTATTGGACTCACCAAACCACTTACAGTGTTTCAGGTACAAAATGACTGTTTCTCGCTGAGAAAATGCCAAAAAGCGGATTTCTGTCATAACATTGATTTACCTTCTGATTTTTCAAGGCAAGCTATTGAAAACGTCAGAAAATTGGAGAAAGGAGTCTATGTAGTTGATTTGAGCGACTCATTTCATTATTGGACTCACCAAACCACTTACAGTGTTTCAGGTACAAAATGACTGTTTCTCGCTGAGAAACTGCCAAAAAGCGGATTTCTGTCATAACATTGATTTACCTTCTGATTTTTTAAGGCAAGCTATGGAAAACGTCAGAAAATTGGAGAAAGGAGTCTATGTAGTTGATTTGAGAGACTCATTTCAGTATTGGACTCACCAAACCACTTACAGTGTTTCAGGTACAAAATGACTGTTTCTCGCTGAGAAAATGGCAAAAAGCGGATTTCTGTAATAACATTGTTTTACCTTCTGATTTTTTAAGGCAAGCTATTGAAAACGTTAGAAAATTGGAAAAACTAGTCTATGTAGTTGATTTGAGAGACTCATTTCATTATTGGACTCACCAAACCACTTACAGTGTTTCAGGTACAAAATGACTGTTTCTCGCTGAGAAAATGCCAAAAAGCGGATTTCTGTCATAACATTGATTTACCTTCTGATTTTTCAAGGCAAGCTATTGAAAACGTCAGAAAATTTGAGAAAGGAGTCTATGTAGTTGATTTGAGAGACTCATTTCATTATTGGACTCACCAAACCACTTACAGTGTTTCAGGTACAAAATGACTGTTTCTCGCTGAGAAAATGCCAAAAAGCGGATTTCTGTCATAACATTGATTTACCTTCTGATTTTTTAAGGCAAGCTATTGAAAACGTTAGAAAATTGGAGAAAGGTGTCTATGTAGTTGATTTGAGAGACTCATTTCATTATTGGACTCACCAAACCACTTACAGTGTTTCAGGTACAAAATGACTGTTTCTCGCTGAGAAAATGCCAAAAAGCGGATTTCTGTCATAACATTGATTTACCTTCTGATTTTTCAAGGCAAGCTATTGAAAACGTCATAAAATTGGAGAAAGGAGTCTATGTAGTTGATTTGAGACACTCATTTCATTATTGGACTCACCAAACCACTTACAGTGTTTCAGGTACAAAATGACTGTTTCTCGCTGAGAAAATGCCAAAAAGCGGATTTCTGTCATAACATTGATTTACCTTCTGATTTTTCAAGGCAAGCTATTGAAAATGTCGGAAAATTGGAGAAAGGAGTCTATGTAGTTGATTTGAGAGACTCATTTCATTATTGGACTCACCAAACCACTTACAGTGTTTCAGGTACAAAATGACTGTTTCTCGCTGAGAAAATGCCAAAAAGCGGATTTCTGTCATAACATTGATTTACCTTCTGATTTTTTAAGGCAAGCTATTGAAAACGTTAGAAAATTGGAGAAAGGTGTCTATGTAGTTGATTTGAGAGACTCATTTCATTATTGGACTCACCAAACCACTTACAGTGTTTCAGGTACAAAATGACTGTTTCTCGCTGAGAAAATGCCAAAAAGCGGATTTCTGTCATAACATTGATTTACCTTCTGATTTTTCAAGGCAAGCTATTGAAAACGTCATAAAATTGGAGAAAGGAGTCTATGTAGTTGATTTGAGACACTCATTTCATTATTGGACTCACCAAACCACTTACAGTGTTTCAGGTACAAAATGACTGTTTCTCGCTGAGAAAATGCCAAAAAGCGGATTTCTGTCATAACATTGATTTACCTTCTGATTTTTTAAGGCAAGCTATTGAAAACGTTAGAAAATTGGAGAAAGGTGTCTATGTAGTTGATTTGAGAGACTCATTTCATTATTGGACTCTCCAAACCGCTTACAGTGTTTCAGGTACAAAATGACTGTTTCTCACTGAGAAAATGCCAAAAAGCGGATTTCTGTCATAACATTGATTTACCTTCTGATTTTTTAAGGCAAGCTATTGAAAACGTTGGAAAATTGGAGAAAGGTGTCTATGTAGTTGATTTGAGGGACTCATTTCATTATTGGACTCACCAAACCACTTACAGTGTTTCAGGTACAAAATGACTGTTTCTCGCTGAGAAAATGCCAAAAAGCGGATTTCTGTCATAACATTGATTTACCTTCTGACTTTTCAAGGCAAGCTATTGAAAATGTCGGAAAATTGGAGAAAGGAGTCTATGTAGTTGATTTGAGAGACTCATTTCATTATTGGACTCACCAAACCACTTACAGTGTTTCAGGTACAAAATGACTGTTTCTCGCTGAGAAAATGCCAAAAAGCGGATTTCTGTCATAACATTGATTTACCTTCAGATTTTTTAAGGCAAGCTATTGAAAACGTTAGAAAATTGGAGAAAGGTGTCTATGTAGTTGATTTGAGAGACTCATTTCATTATTGGACTCACCAAACCACTTACAGTGTTTCAGGTACAAAATGACTGTTTCTCGCTGAGGAAATGCCAAAAAGCGGATTTCTGTCATAACATTGATTTACCTTCTGATTTTTTAAGGCAAGCTATTGAAAACGTTAGAAAATTGGAGAAAGGAGTCTATGTAGTTGATTTGAGAGACTCATTTCATTATTGGACTCACCAAACCACTTACAGTGTTTCAGGTTCAAAATGACTGTTTCTCGCTGAGAAACTGCCAAAAAGCGGATTTCTGTAATAACATTGTTTCAAGTGTCTGAGAGAGCTTAGCAAGGGGCCTCGCATTGACCATTACTTCCTTAGAGGTAGGGCAAATCAGTCGAGTGAAGCCCAATGGCAGGATATTCACCACAGTCCACAGGGTATCAGAACCCCAGACGAAGCTCAATCAAGCACAGATCCATTTATGAACATCAGCCCAGAGCCCATCCAGCCACAGACAGCAGTAGAGCGGAGGCTGACTGGACGAAAACCTCAAATCTTGTGGCCTAAATCCTGTCAGAAAAAGGAGTGGGAAACCACAGACACAGACCTCGTCCACCTTTTAGAAGGTCTGAAAGGGGGTGTGGAGAAAAAACTGGACAAGATCGGAGAGACCATTTATAGCTATGGAGCAGAGAGATTTGGTGTGAAACGTGAGAACTTGCAGACACAGAAGGAACCATCTGCTCATCTCAAGTCCAGGAGACAACAAGAGATTCAGAGACTCGTGAAAGAAAGGAGGTGCCTGAGGAAACAATGGAAGAAGGCCACGGAAGTGGAAAGGAAAGGCCTTGGGGCACTACAGGGCGACATCAAGCAGCGTCTGGCAGCACTGCGAAGAGCAGAATGCCTGAGAAGGCAACATAAGAAGAGAGAGCGAACGAGGACTGCCTTCTACAGAGATCCATATAAATTTGTTAAGGACCTCTTTGTCAGGGAGAAATCTGGGACCCTCAAAGTACCCATAAGAGAACTGGAAGAACATCTTCGGAAGACCTACTCCGACAAACAGAGGCATGTGCCAGCCAGCATTCCGGAGGATATGCCACCCATCCAACCACCTGAGCACCAGATGGAAACAAGGCCCCCCACATGGAGCGAAGTTGAGAGCACAGTAAAACGGGCAAGAACAGCTTCAGCCCCGGGGCCCAACGGCATTCCATACAGGGTGTATAAGAACACGCCAGGCATCTTGAAATACCTCTGGAAGCTTATGAAAGTGGCATGGGAAAAAGGAATGATACCAAAGGCATGGCGACGGGCAGGAGGGATCCTGATTCCCAAAGAGAAGAATTCCTCAACCATCGAGCAGTTTCGCCAGATCAGCCTTCTCAATGTGGAAGGAAAGATTTTCTTCAGTGTCGTGGCCCGTAGGCTCTCAGCATTCCTGCTGGCGAACAACTTTGTTGACACCTCAGTGCAAAAGGCAGGGATAAGTGGGTTCTCAGGTTACTTGGAACACACAAATGTCATCGGGCACCAAGTACAGACGGCCAAGAAGGAGAAGAAAGACCTGCATGTGGTGTTTTTAGATCTTGCCAATGCCTTCGGGTCAGTGCCTCATGAGATCTTGTGGACAGCGTTCAACTTCTTTCAAGTGCCAGAGGGCATCACAAGTCTAGTCAAAGCCTACTTCCAGGATCTCCAATTCTGTGTTACAGCACAGGATAGTACAACTGCCTGGCAGCACCTTGAGATAGGCATTATGGCGGGCTGCACCATCTCGCCACTGGTGTTTACAATGGCAATGGAGCTACTTATTCGTGCATCACGATGGGTGGTTGGAGGAGAACGATTGAAGAGCGGGCTCCGTCTTCCCCCAATCAGGGCGTACATGGACGACATGACGACAATAACAACAACGGTCGCATGTACCAAACGTCTGCTGGAGAAACTCCGGGGAAACATCAAATGGGCACGAATGGAGATTAAACCCAGCAAATCCCGTAGCATCTCCATTGTCAAAGGTAAGCTCACCAATGCAAGGTTCTATGTGGACGACCAGCCAATCCCAACAGTTCTGGAGAAGCCTATCAAAAGCCTTGGCCGATGGTATAGCGCAGAACTTAAAGACTCTGAGCAGGTGGAACAACTCAGGCAGGATACAATCAGCGGCCTCAAGCAGATTAACAACACTGCTCTCCCTGGAAAATTGAAGCTATGGTGCTTTAAGTTTGGGCTGCTACCTCGCCTCATGTGGCCAATTTCCATCTATGAGGTCACCTTATCTTATGTCAATCGGCTTGAGAGACTGGTGAATGCCCAAGTGAGGAAGTGGCTTGGACTGCCGAGATGCCTTTCCAGCATAGGCCTGTATGGCAATGGAGCGCTCTCCCTTCCAATCTCAAGCCTGGTGGAGGAGTACAAATGTGCCAAAACAAGGGTGGAAATGACTCTTACAGAATCCCGGGACCCATGCGTCAGAGATGCGGCTCCAAACCTGGCAACAGGGAGGAAATGGAAACCATCTGCAGCAGTAGCAGTGGCAAAGACCACCCTCAGACACCGGGATATAGTGGGACGAGTCCAACATGGCAGAGGGGGTCTTGGCCTGGAAGCAACAACACCCGCTTGGCAAAAGGCTACTCCGTCTGAACGGCGACACATGGTGGTTGAGGAGGTGCGCAACCAGGGGGAGGCAGCCAGGTGTGCCAAGGCAGTCTCCCAAGCCCAGCAAGGACGCTGGATGAGGTGGGAGGGTGTGGAGAGGAGGAAAATCACGTGGAATGAGATGTGGAGCATGGAGGCTAATAGGCTCAGCTTCATCATCAGAGCCACTTATGATGTCCTGCCCTCTCCAACCAACCTACATCTCTGGTATGGAGAGGACCCAGCCTGCCTGCAGTGTGCAGCCCCAGCAACCCTCAAACACATCCTGGTGGGTTGCAAGACCAGCCTGACTCAAGGAAGATACACCTGGCGCCATAACCAAGGGTTGAAGGGCTTGGCTGCCGAACTTGAGGACAAGAGGGTCACCATCAACGCCATGCCTTTCAAAACCCAGACCACCCTCCCACGGAAGACAACATTCATCCGACAAGGGGAGAAACGGAGAACCAAGCCATCACCTCCAAACTCAGGCCCACTGGACACAGCCCGGGATTGGGAAATGCGGGTAGACCTCAGCCAGAGGCTCACTTTCCCGCCAGAAATCGCAGCAACCAACCTGCGCCCAGATTTGGTCCTCTGGTCCAAGTCCTGCCGGCGTGTCTTCATTGTGGAGCTGACTGTCCCGTGGGAGGATAACATCGACGAAGCATTCGAAAGAAAAACGCTGCGTTATGCTAACCTAGCAGCTGATGCTGAGGCGCGGGGATGGAACGTAAAGGTGTGGCCAGTGGAGGTTGGCTGCCGAGGCTTTGTAGCCAGGTCCACCACACGGCTCCTGAAGGAAGTTGGGATCAGAGGACAGGCCCAGCGGAAGGCAATAAAAGAACTTGCCAAAGCAGCCGAACGGAGCAGTCACTGGCTGTGGCTGAAACGGAGGGATGCAACATGGGCTGTTTGATGACCACGGGGTGCCACCATATGACACACACCCAGGTCTGATCAGCCTGTGGCAGGCCAACCTTGGAAGAGGGTGTATTGTGTTAAGAGGCCGAAACACCTGATGAAGACAAGGCACACAACTGATGACGTGTAGATTTGGTGGTGCCCCGCGATCCTGTCCAAACTCCACCCCACAGTCATGTCCGATAGGAGTTATCGTGCTGATATATTTTAGGGATATTAACAGCTAGTCCTATTAAGAATCCTACCTTCTGATTTTTTAAGGCAAGCTATTGAAAACGTCAGAAAATTGGAGAAAGGAGTCTATGTAGTTGATTTGAGAGACTCATTTCATTATTGGACTCACCAAACCACTTACAGTGTTTCAGGTACAAAATGACTGTTTCTCGCTGAGAAAATGCCAAAAAGCGGATTTCTGTCATAACATTGATTTACCTTCTGATTTTTCAAGGCAAGCTATTGAAAACGTCATAAAATTGGAGAAAGGAGTCTATGTAGTTGATTTGAGAGACTCATTTCATTATTGGACTCACCAAACCACTTACAGTGTTTCAGGTACAAAATGACTGTTTCTCGCTGAGAAAATGCCAAAAAGCGGATTTCTGTCATAACATTGATTTACCTTCTGATTTTTCAAGGCAAGCTATTGAAAATGTCGGAAAATTGGAGAAAGGAGTCTATGTAGTTGATTTGAGAGACTCATTTCATTATTGGACTCACCAAACCACTTACAGTGTTTCAGGTACAAAATGACTGTTTCTCGCTGAGAAAATGCCAAAAAGCGGATTTCTGTCATAACATTGATTTACCTTCTGATTTTTTAAGGCAAGCTATTGAAAACGTTAGAACATTGGAGAAAGGTGTCTATGTAGTTGATTTGAGAGACTCATTTCATTATTGGACTCACCAAACCACTTACAGTGTTTCAGGTACAAAATGACTGTTTCTCGCTGAGAAAATGCCAAAAAGCGGATTTCTGTCATAACATTGATTTACCTTCTGATTTTTCAAGGCAAGCTATTGAAAACGTCATAAAATTGGAGAAAGGAGTCTATGTAGTTGATTTGAGAGACTCATTTCATTATTGGACTCACCAAACCACTTACAGTGTTTCAGGTACAAAATGACTGTTTCTCGCTGAGAAAATGCCAAAAAGCGGATTTCTGTCATAACATTGATTTACCTTCTGATTTTTTAAGGCAAGCTATTGAAAACGTTAGAAAATTGGAGAAAGGTGTCTATGTAGTTGATTTGAGAGACTCATTTCATTATTGGACTCTCCAAACCGCTTACAGTGTTTCAGGTACAAAATGACTGTTTCTCGCTGAGAAAATGCCAAAAAGCGGATTTCTGTCATAACATTGATTTACCTTCTTATTTTTTAAGGCAAGCTATTGAAAACGTTAGAAAATTGGAGAAAGGTGTCTATGTAGTTGATCTGAGAGACTCATTTCATTATTGGACTCACCAAACCACTTACAGTGTTTCAGGTACAAAATGACTGTTTCTCGCTGAGAAAATGCCAAAAAGCAGATTTCTGTCATAACATTGATTTACCTTCTGATTTTTCAAGGCAAGCTATTGAAAACGTCATAAAATTGGAGAAAGGAGTCTATGTAGTTGATTTGAGAGACTCATTTCATTATTGGACTCACCAAACCACTTACAGTGTTTCAGGTACAAAATGACTGTTTCTCGCTGAGAAAATGCCAAAAAGCGGATTTCTGTCATAACATTGATTTACCTTCTGATTTTTCAAGGCAAGCTATTGAAAATGTCGGAAAATTGGAGAAAGGAGTCTATGTAGTTGATTTGAGAGACTCATTTCATTATTGGACTCACCAAACCACTTACAGTGTTTCAGGTACAAAATGACTGTTTCTCGCTGATAAAAGGCCAAAAAGCGGATTTCTGTCATAACATTGATTTACCTTCTGATTTTTTAAGGCAAGCTATTGAAAACGTTAGAAAATTGGAGAAAGGTGTCTATGTAGTTGATCTGAGAGACTCATTTCATTATTGGACTCACCAAACCACTTACAGTGTTTCAGGTACAAAATGACTGTTTCTCGCTGAGAAAAGGCCAAAAAGCGGATTTCTGTCATAACATTGATTTACCTTCTGATTTTTTAAGGCAAGCTATTGAAAACGTTAGAAAATTGGAGAAAGGTGTCTATGTAGTTGATTTGAGAGACTCATTTCATTATTGGACTCACCAAACCACTTACAGTGTTTCAGGTACAAAATGACTGTTTCTCGCTGAGAAAATGCCAAAAAGCGGATTTCTGTCATAACATTGATTTACCTTCTGATTTTTCAAGGCAAGCTATTGAAAACGTTAGAAAATTGGAGAAAGGAGTCTATGTAGTTGATTTGAGAGACTCATTTCATTATTGGACTCACCAAACCACTTACAGTGTTTCAGGTACAAAATGACTGTTTCTCGCTGAGAAAATGCCAAAAAGCGGATTTCTGTCATAACATTGATTTACCTTCTTATTTTTTAAGGCAAGCTATTGAAAACGTTAGAAAATTGGAGAAAGGTGTCTATGTAGTTGATTTGAGAGACTAATTTCATTATTGGACTCACCAAACCACTTACAGTGTTTCAGGTACAAAATGACTGTTTCTCGCTGAGAAAATGCCAAAAAGCGGATTTCTGTCATAACATTGATTTACCTTCTTATTTTTTAAGGCAAGCTATTGAAAACGTTAGAAAATTGGAGAAAGGTGTCTATGTAGTTGATCTGAGAGACTCATTTCATTATTGGACTCACCAAACCACTTACAGTGTTTCAGGTACAAAATGACTGTTTCTCGCTGAGAAAATGCCAAAAAGCGGATTTCTGTCATAACATTGATTTACCTTCTGATTTTTCAAGGCAAGCTATTGAAAACGTCATAAAATTGGAGAAAGGAGTCTATGTAGTTGATTTGAGAGACTCATTTCATTATTGGACTCACCAAACCACTTACAGTGTTTCAGGTACAAAATGACTGTTTCTCGCTGAGAAAATGCCAAAAAGCGGATTTCTGTCATAACATTGATTTACCTTCTGATTTTTTAAGGCAAGCTATTGAAAACGTTAGAAAATTGGAGAAAGGTGTCTATGTAGTTGATTTGAGAGACTCATTTCATTATTGGACTCACCAAACCACTTACAGTGTTTCAGGTACAAAATGACTGTTTCTCGCTGAGAAAATGCCAAAAAGCGGATTTCTGTCATAACATTGATTTACCTTCTGATTTTTCAAGGCAAGCTATTGAAAACGTTAGAAAATTGGAGAAAGGAGTCTATGTAGTTGATTTGAGAGACTCATTTCATTATTGGACTCACCAAACCACTTACAGTGTTTCAGGTACAAAATGACTGTTTCTCGCTGAGAAAATGCCAAAAAGCGGATTTCTGTCATAACATTGATTTACCTTCTGATTTTTCAAGGCAAGCTATTGAAAATGTCGGAAAATTGGAGAAAGGAGTCTATGTAGTTGATTTGAGAGACTCATTTCATTATTGGACTCACCAAACCACTTACAGTGTTTCAGGTACAAAATGACTGTTTCTCGCTGAGAAAATGCCAAAAAGCGGATTTCTGTCATAACATTGATTTACCTTCTGATTTTTCAAGGCAAGCTATTGAAAACGTCATAAAATTGGATAAAGGAGTCTATGTAGTTGATTTGAGAGACTCATTTCATTATTGGACTCACCAAACCACTTACAGTGTTTCAGGTACAAAATGACTGTTTCTCGCTGAGAAAATGCCAAAAAGCGGATTTCTGTCATAACATTGATTTACCTTCTGATTTTTTAAGGCAAGCTATTGAAAACGTTAGAAAATTGGAGAAAGGTGTCTATGTAGTTGATTTGAGAGACTCATTTCATTATTGGACTCACCAAACCACTTACAGTGTTTCAGGTACAAAATGACTGTTTCTCGCTGAGAAAATGCCAAAAAGCGGATTTCTGTCATAACATTGATTTACCTTCTGATTTTTCAAGGCAAGCTATTGAAAACGTCATACAATTGGAGAAAGGAGTCTATATAGTTGATTTGAGAGACTCATTTCATTATTGGACTCACCAAACCACTTACAGTGTTTCAGGTACAAAATGACTGTTTCTCGCTGAGAAAATGCCAAAAAGCGGATTTCTGTCATAACATTGATTTACCTTCTGATTTTTTAAGGCAAGCTATTGAAAACGTTAGAAAATTGGAGAAAGGTGTCTATGTAGTTGATTTGAGAGACTCATTTCATTATTGGACTCTCCAAACCGCTTACAGTGTTTCAGGTACAAAATGACTGTTTCTCGCTGAGAAAATGCCAAAAAGCGGATTTCTGTCATAACATTGATTTACCTTCTTATTTTTTAAGGCAAGCTATTGAAAACGTTAGAAAATTGGAGAAAGGTGTCTATGTAGTTGATCTGAGAGACTCATTTCATTATTGGACTCACCAAACCACTTACAGTGTTTCAGGTACAAAATGACTGTTTCTCGCTGAGAAAATGCCAAAAAGCGGATTTCTGTCATAACATTGATTTACCTTCTGATTTTTTAAGGCAAGCTATTGAAAACGTTAGAAAATTGGAGAAAGGTGTCTATGTAGTTGATTTGAGAGACTCATTTCATTATTGGACTCACCAAACCACTTACAGTGTTTCAGGTACAAAATGACTGTTTCTCGCTGAGAAAATGCCAAAAAGCGGATTTCTGTCATAACATTGATTTACCTTCTGATTTTTCAAGGCAAGCTATTGAAAACGTTAGAAAATTGGAGAAAGGAGTCTATGTAGTTGATTTGAGAGACTCATTTCATTATTGGACTCACCAAACCACTTACAGTGTTTCAGGTACAAAATGACTGTTTCTCGCTGAGAAAATGCCAAAAAGCGGATTTCTGTCATAACATTGATTTACCTTCTGATTTTTCAAGGCAAGCTATTGAAAATGTCGGAAAATTGGAGAAAGGAGTCTATGTAGTTGATTTGAGAGACTCATTTCATTATTGGACTCACCAAACCACTTACAGTGTTTCAGGTACAAAATGACTGTTTCTCGCTGAGAAAATGCCAAAAAGCGGATTTCTGTCATAACATTGATTTACCTTCTGATTTTTCAAGGCAAGCTATTGAAAACGTCATAAAATTGGATAAAGGAGTCTATGTAGTTGATTTGAGAGACTCATTTCATTATTGGACTCACCAAACCACTTACAGTGTTTCAGGTACAAAATGACTGTTTCTCGCTGAGAAAATGCCAAAAAGCGGATTTCTGTCATAACATTGATTTACCTTCTGATTTTTTAAGGCAAGCTATTGAAAACGTTAGAAAATTGGAGAAAGGTGTCTATGTAGTTGATTTGAGAGACTCATTTCATTATTGGACTCACCAAACCACTTACAGTGTTTCAGGTACAAAATGACTGTTTCTCGCTGAGAAAATGCCAAAAAGCGGATTTCTGTCATAACATTGATTTACCTTCTGATTTTTCAAGGCAAGCTATTGAAAACGTCATACAATTGGAGAAAGGAGTCTATATAGTTGATTTGAGAGACTCATTTCATTATTGGACTCACCAAACCACTTACAGTGTTTCAGGTACAAAATGACTGTTTCTCGCTGAGAAAATGCCAAAAAGCGGATTTCTGTCATAACATTGATTTACCTTCTGATTTTTTAAGGCAAGCTATTGAAAACGTTAGAAAATTGGAGAAAGGTGTCTATGTAGTTGATTTGAGAGACTCATTTCATTATTGGACTCTCCAAACCGCTTACAGTGTTTCAGGTACAAAATGACTGTTTCTCGCTGAGAAAATGCCAAAAAGCGGATTTCTGTCATAACATTGATTTACCTTCTTATTTTTTAAGGCAAGCTATTGAAAACGTTAGAAAATTGGAGAAAGGTGTCTATGTAGTTGATCTGAGAGACTCATTTCATTATTGGACTCACCAAACCACTTACAGTGTTTCAGGTACAAAATGACTGTTTCTCGCTGAGAAAAGGCCAAAAAGCGGATTTCTGTCATAACATTGATTTACCTTCTGATTTTTTAAGGCAAGCTATTGAAAACGTTAGAAAATTGGAGAAAGGTGTCTATGTAGTTGATTTGAGAGACTCATTTCATTATTGGACTCACCAAACCACTTACAGTGTTTCAGGTACAAAATGACTGTTTCTCGCTGAGAAAATGCCAAAAAGCGGATTTCTGTCATAACATTGATTTACCTTCTGATTTTTCAAGGCAAGCTATTGAAAATGTCGGAAAATTGGAGAAAGGAGTCTATGTAGTTGATTTGAGAGACTCATTTCATTATTGGACTCACCAAACCACTTACAGTGTTTCAGGTACAAAATGACTGTTTCTCGCTGAGAAAAGGCCAAAAAGCGGATTTCTGTCATAACATTGATTTACCTTCTGATTTTTTAAGGCAAGCTATTGAAAACGTTAGAAAATTGGAGAAAGGTGTCTATGTAGTTGATTTGAGAGACTCATTTCATTATTGGACTCACCAAACCACTTACAGTGTTTCAGGTACAAAATGACTGTTTCTCGCTGAGAAAATGCCAAAAAGCGGATTTCTGTCATAACATTGATTTACCTTCTGATTTTTCAAGGCAAGCTATTGAAAACGTCATAAAATTGGAGAAAGGAGTCTATGTAGTTGATTTGAGAGACTCATTTCATTATTGGACTCACCAAACCACTTACAGTGTTTCAGGTACAAAATGACTGTTTCTCGCTGAGAAAATGCCAAAAAGCGGATTTCTGTCATAACATTGATTTACCTTCTGATTTTTTAAGGCAAGCTATTGAAAACGTTAGAAAATTGGAGAAAGGTGTCTATGTAGTTGATTTGAGAGACTCATTTCATTATTGGACTCACCAAACCACTTACAGTGTTTCAGGTACAAAATGACTGTTTCTCGCTGAGAAAATGCCAAAAAGCGGATTTCTGTCATAACATTGATTTACCTTCTGATTTTTCAAGGCAAGCTATTGAAAACGTCATAAAATTGGAGAAAGGAGTCTATGTAGTTGATTTGAGAGACTCATTTCATTATTGGACTCACCAAACCACTTACAGTGTTTCAGGTACAAAATGACTGTTTCTCGCTGAGAAAATGCCAAAAAGCGGATTTCTGTCATAACATTGATTTACCTTCTGATTTTTTAAGGCAAGCTATTGAAAACGTTAGAAAATTGGAGAAAGGTGTCTATGTAGTTGATTTGAGAGACTCATTTCATTATTGGACTCACCAAACCACTTACAGTGTTTCAGGTACAAAATGACTGTTTCTCGCTGAGAAAATGCCAAAAAGCGGATTTCTGTCATAACATTGATTTACCTTCTGATTTTTCAAGGCAAGCTATTGAAAACGTCATAAAATTGGAGAAAGGAGTCTATGTAGTTGATTTGAGAGACTCATTTCATTATTGGACTCACCAAACCACTTACAGTGTTTCAGGTACAAAATGACTGTTTCTCGCTGAGAAAATGCCAAAAAGCGGATTTCTGTCATAACATTGATTTACCTTCTGATTTTTCAAGGCAAGCTATTGAAAACGTCATAAAATTGGAGAAAGGAGTCTATGTAGTTGATTTGAGAGACTCATTTCATTATTGGACTCACCAAACCACTTACAGTGTTTCAGGTACAAAATGACTGTTTCTCGCTGAGAAAATGCCAAAAAGCGGATTTCTGTCATAACATTGATTTACCTTCTGATTTTTTAAGGCAAGCTATTGAAAACGTTAGAAAATTGGAGAAAGGAGTCTATGTAGTTGATTTGAGAGACTCATTTCATTATTGAACTCAGCAAACCACTTACAGTGTTTCAGGTACAAAATGACTGTTTCTTGCTGAGAAAATGCCAAAAAGCGGATTTCTGTCATAACATTGATTTACCTTCTGATTTTTCAAGGCAAGCTATTGAAAATGTCGGAAAATTGGAGAAAGGAGTCTATGTAGTTGATTTGAGAGACTCATTTCATTATTGGACTCACCAAACCACTTACAGTGTTTCAGGTACAAAATGACTGTTTCTCGCTGAGAAAATGCCAAAAAGCGGATTTCTGTCATAACATTGATTTACCTTCTGATTTTTTAAGGCAAGCTATTGAAAACGTTAGAAAATTGGAGAAAGGTGTCTATGTAGTTGATTTGAGAGACTCATTTCATTATTGGACTCACCAAACCACTTACAGTGTTTCAGGTACAAAATGACTGTTTCTCGCTGAGAAAATGCCAAAAAGCGGATTTCTGTCATAACATTGATTTACCTTCTGATTTTTCAAGGCAAGCTATTGAAAACGTTGGAAAATTGGAGAAAGGTGTCTATGTAGTTGATTTGAGGGACTCATTTCATTATTGGACTCACCAAACCACTTACAGTGTTTCAGGTACAAAATGACTGTTTCTCGCTGAGAAAATGCCAAAAAGCGGATTTCTGTCATAACATTGATTTACCTTCTGATTTTTTAAGGCAAGCTATTCAAAACGTTAGAAAATTGGAGAAAGGTGTCTATGTAGTTGATTTGAGAGACTCATTTCATTATTGGACTCACCAAACCACTTACAGTGTTTCAGGTACAAAATGACTGTTTCTCGCTGAGAAAATGCCAAAAAGCGGATTTCTGTCATAACATTGATTTACCTTCTGATTTTTCAAGGCAAGCTATTGAAAACGTCATAAAATTGGAGAAAGGAGTCTATGTAGTTGATTTGAGAGACTCATTTCATTATTGGACTCACCAAACCACTTACAGTGTTTCAGGTACAAAATGACTGTTTCTCGCTGAGAAAATGCCAAAAAGCGGATTTCTGTCATAACATTGATTTACCTTCTGATTTTTCAAGGCAAGCTATTGAAAACGTCATAAAATTGGAGAAAGGAGTCTATGTAGTTGATTTGAGAGACTCATTTCATTATTGGACTCACCAAACCACTTACAGTGTTTCAGGTACAAAATGACTGTTTCTCGCTGAGAAAATGCCAAAAAGCGGATTTCTGTCATAACATTGATTTACCTTCTGATTTTTTAAGGCAAGCTATTGAAAACGTTAGAAAATTGGAGAAAGGAGTCTATGTAGTTGATTTGAGAGACTCATTTCATTATTGGACTCACCAAACCACTTACAGTGTTTCAGGTACAAAATGACTGTTTCTCGCTGAGAAAATGCCAAAAAGCGGATTTCTGTCATAACATTGATTTACCTTCTGATTTTTCAAGGCAAGCTATTGAAAACGTCATAAAATTGGAGAAAGGTGTCTATGTAGTTGATTTGAGAGACTCATTTCATTATTGGACTCACCAAACCACTTACAGTGTTTCAGGTACAAAATGACTGTTTCTCGCTGAGAAAATGCCAAAAAGCGGATTTCTGTCATAACATTGATTTACCTTCTGATTTTTCAAGGCAAGCTATTGAAAACGTCATAAAATTGGAGAAAGGAGTCTATGTAGTTGATTTGAGAGACTCATTTCATTATTGGACTCACCAAACCACTTACAGTGTTTCAGGTACAAAATGACTGTTTCTCGCTGAGAAAATGCCAAAAAGCGGATTTCTGTCATAACATTGATTTACCTTCTGATTTTTTAAGGCAAGCTATTGAAAACGTTAGAAAATTGGAGAAAGGTGTCTATGTAGTTGATTTGAGAGACTCATTTCATTATTGGACTCTCCAAACCGCTTACAGTGTTTCAGGTACAAAATGACTGTTTCTCGCTGAGAAAATACCAAAAAGCGGATTTCTGTCATAACATTGATTTACCTTCTGATTTTTTAAGGCAAGCTATTGAAAACGTTGGAAAATTGGAGAAAGGTGTCTATGTAGTTGATTTGAGGGACTCATTTCATTATTGGACTCACCAAACCACTTACAGTGTTTCAGGTACAAAATGACTGTTTCTCGCTGAGAAAATGCCAAAAAGCGGATTTGTGTCATAACATTGATTTACCTTCTGATTTTTCAAGGCAAGCTATTGAAAATGTCGGAAAATTGGAGAAAGGAGTCTATGTAGTTGATTTGAGAGACTCATTTCATTATTGGACTCACCAAACCACTTACAGTGTTTCAGGTACAAAATGACTGTTTCTCGCTGAGAAAATGCCAAAAAGCGGATTTCTGTCATAACATTGATTTACCTTCTGATTTTTTAAGGCAAGCTATTGAAAACGTTAGAAAATTGGAGAAAGGTGTCTATGTAGTTGATTTGAGAGACTCATTTCATTATTGGACTCTCCAAACCGCTTACAGTGTTTCAGGTACAAAATGACTGTTTCTCGCTGAGAAAATGCCAAAAAGCGGATTTCTGTCATAACATTGATTTACCTTCTGATTTTTTAAGGCAAGCTATTGAAAACGTTAGAAAATTGGAGAAAGGAGTCTATGTAGTTGATTTGAGAGACTCATTTCATTATTGGACTCACCAAACCACTTACAGTGTTTCAGGTACAAAATGACTGTTTCTCGCTGAGAAAATGCCAAAAAGCGGATTTCTGTCATAACATTGATTTACCTTCTGATTTTTTAAGGCAAGCTATTGAAAACGTTAGAAAATTGGAGAAAGGAGTCTATGTAGTTGATTTGAGAGACTCATTTCATTATTGGACTCACCAAACCACTTACAGTGTTTCAGGTACAAAATGACTGTTTCTCGCTGAGAAAATGCCAAAAAGCGGATTTCTGTCATAACATTGATTTACCTTCTGATTTTTCAAGGCAAGCTATTGAAAACGTCATAAAATTGGAGAAAGGAGTCTATGTAGTTGATTTGAGAGACTCATTTCATTATTGGACTCACCAAACCACTTACAGTGTTTCAGGTCCAAAATGACTGTTTCTCGCTGAGAAAATGCCAAAAAGCGGATTTCTGTCATAACATTGATTTACCTTCTGATTTTTCAAGGCAAGCTATTGAAAACGTCATAAAATTGGAGAAAGGAGTCTATGTAGTTGATTTGAGAGACTCATTTCATTATTGGACTCACCAAACCACTTACAGTGTTTCAGGTACAAAATGACTGTTTCTCGCTGAGAAAATGCCAAAAAGCGGATTTCTGTCATAACATTGATTTACCTTCTGATTTTTCAAGGCAAGCTATTGAAAACGTCATAAAATTGGAGAAAGGAGTCTATGTAGTTGATTTGAGAGACTCATTTCATTATTGGACTCACCAAACCACTTACAGTGTTTCAGGTACAAAATGACTGTTTCTCGCTGAGAAAATGCCAAAAAGCGGATTTCTGTCATAACATTGATTTACCTTCTGATTTTTTAAGGCAAGCTATTGAAAACGTTAGAAAATTGGAGAAAGGTGTCTATGTAGTTGATTTGAGAGACTCATTTCATTATTGGACTCTCCAAACCGCTTACAGTGTTTCAGGTACAAAATGACTGTTTCTCGCTGAGAAAATACCAAAAAGCGGATTTCTGTCATAACATTGATTTACCTTCTGATTTTTTAAGGCAAGCTATTGAAAACGTTGGAAAATTGGAGAAAGGTGTCTATGTAGTTGATTTGAGGGACTCATTTCATTATTGGACTCACCAAACCACTTACAGTGTTTCAGGTACAAAATGACTGTTTCTCGCTGAGAAAATGCCAAAAAGCGGATTTGTGTCATAACATTGATTTACCTTCTGATTTTTCAAGGCAAGCTATTGAAAATGTCGGAAAATTGGAGAAAGGAGTCTATGTAGTTGATTTGAGAGACTCATTTCATTATTGGACTCACCAAACCACTTACAGTGTTTCAGGTACAAAATGACTGTTTCTCGCTGAGAAAATGCCAAAAAGCGGATTTCTGTCATAACATTGATGTACCTTCTGATTTTTTAAGGCAAGCTATTGAAAACGTTAGAAAATTGGAGAAAGGAGTCTATGTAGTTGATTTGAGAGACTCATTTCATTATTGGACTCACCAAACCACTTACAGTGTTTCAGGTACAAAATGACTGTTTCTCGCTGAGAAAATGCCAAAAAGCGGATTTCTGTCATAACATTGATTTACCTTCTGATTTTTTATGGCAAGCTATTGAAAACGTTGGAAAATTGGAGAAAGGTGTCTATGTAGTTGATTTGAGGGACTCATTTCATTATTGGACTCACCAAACCACTTACAGTGTTTCAGGTACAAAATGACTGTTTCTCGCTGAGAAAATGCCAAAAAGCGGATTTTTTGTCATAACATTGATTTACCTTCTGATTTTTCAAGGTAAGCTATTGAAAATGTCGGAAAATTGGAGAAAGGAGTCTATGTAGTTGATTTGAGGGACTCATTTCATTATTGGACTCACCAAACCCCTTACAGTGTTTCAGGTACAAAATGACTGTTTCTCGCTGAGAAAATGCCAAAAAGCGGATTTCTGTCATAACATTGATTTACCTTCTGATTTTTTAAGGCAAGCTATTGAAAACGTTAGAAAATTGGAGAAAGGTGTCTATGTAGTTGATTTGAGAGACTCATTTCATTATTGGACTCTCCAAACCGCTTACAGTGTTTCAGGTACAAAATGACTGTTTCTCGCTGAGAAAATTCCAAAAAGCGGATTTCTGTCATAACATTGATTTACCTTCTGATTTTTTAAGGCAAGCTATTGAAAACGTCATAAAATTGGAGAAAGGAGTCTATGTAGTTGATTTGAGAGACTCATTTCATTATTGGACTCACCAAACCACTTACAGTGTTTCAGGTACAAAATGACTGTTTCTCGCTGAGAAAATGCCAAAAAGCGGATTTCTGTCATAACATTGATTTACCTTCTGATTTTTTAAGGCAAGCTATTGAAAACGTTAGAAAATTGGAGAAAGGTGTCTATGTAGTTGATTTGAGAGACTCATTTCATTATTGGACTCTCCAAACCGCTTACAGTGTTTCAGGTACAAAATGACTGTTTCTCGCTGAGAAAATACCAAAAAGCGGATTTCTGTCATAACATTGATTTACCTTCTGATTTTTTAAGGCAAGCTATTGAAAACGTTGGAAAATTGGAGAAAGGTGTCTATGTAGTTGATTTGAGGGACTCATTTCATTATTGGACTCACCAAACCACTTACAGTGTTTCAGGTACAAAATGACTGTTTCTCGCTGAGAAAATGCCAAAAAGCGGATTTGTGTCATAACATTGATTTACCTTCTGATTTTTCAAGGCAAGCTATTGAAAATGTCGGAAAATTGGAGAAAGGAGTCTATGTAGTTGATTTGAGAGACTCATTTCATTATTGGACTCACCAAACCACTTACAGTGTTTCAGGTACAAAATGACTGTTTCTCGCTGAGAAAATGCCAAAAAGCGGATTTCTGTCATAACATTGATTTACCTTCTGATTTTTTAAGGCAAGCTATTGAAAACGTTAGAAAATTGGAGAAAGGAGTCTATGTAGTTGATTTGAGAGACTCATTTCATTATTGGACTCACCAAACCACTTACAGTGTTTCAGGTACAAAATGACTGTTTCTCGCTGAGAAAATGCCAAAAAGCGGATTTCTGTCATAACATTGATTTACCTTCTGATTTTTTATGGCAAGCTATTGAAAACGTTGGAAAATTGGAGAAAGGTGTCTATGTAGTTGATTTGAGGGACTCATTTCATTATTGGACTCACCAAACCACTTACAGTGTTTCAGGTACAAAATGACTGTTTCTCGCTGAGAAAATGCCAAAAAGCGGATTTCTGTCATAACATTGATTTACCTTCTGATTTTTCAAGGTAAGCTATTGAAAATGTCGGAAAATTGGAGAAAGGAGTCTATGTAGTTGATTTGAGGGACTCATTCATTATTGGACTCACCAAACCCCTTACAGTGTTTCAGGTACAAAATGACTGTTTCTCGCTGAGAAAATGCCAAAAAGCGGATTTCTGTCATAACATTGATTTACCTTCTGATTTTTTAAGGCAAGCTATTGAAAACGTTAGAAAATTGGAGAAAGGTGTCTATGTAGTTGATTTGAGAGACTCATTTCATTATTGGACTCTCCAAACCGCTTACAGTGTTTCAGGTACAAAATGACTGTTTCTCGCTGAGAAAATGCCAAAAAGCGGATTTCTGTCATAACATTGATTTACCTTCTGATTTTTTAAGGCAAGCTATTGAAAACGTCATAAAATTGGAGAAAGGAGTCTATGTAGTTGATTTGAGAGACTCATTTCATTATTGGACTCACCAAACCACTTACAGTGTTTCAGGTACAAAATGACTGTTTCTCGCTGAGAAAATGCCAAAAAGCGGATTTCTGTCATAACATTGATTTACCTTCTGATTTTTTAAGGCAAGCTATTGAAAACGTTAGAAAATTGGAGAAAGGAGTCTATGTAGTTGATTTGAGAGACTCATTTCATTATTGGACTCACCAAACCACTTACAGTGTTTCAGGTACAAAATGACTGTTTCTTGCTGAGAAAATGCCAAAAAGCGGATTTCTGTCATAACATTGATTTACCTTCTGATTTTTTAAGGCAAGCTATTGAAAACGTTGGAAAATTGGAGAAAGGTGTCTATGTAGTTGATTTGAGGGACTCATTTCATTATTGGACTCACCAAACCACTTACAGTGTTTCAGGTACAAAATGACTGTTTCTCGCTGAGAAAATGCCAAAAAGCGGATTTCTGTCATAACATTGATTTACCTTCTGATTTTTCAAGGCAAGCTATTGAAAATGTCGGAAAATTGGAGAAAGGAGTCTATGTAGTTGATTTGAGAGACTCATTTCATTATTGGACTCACCAAACCACTTACAGTGTTTCAGGTTCAAAATGACTGTTTCTCGCTGAGAAACTGCCAAAAAGCGGATTTCTGTAATAACATTGTTTCAAGTGTCTGAGAGAGCTTAGCAAGGGGCCTCGCATTGACCATTACTTCCTTAGAGGTAGGGCAAATCAGTCGAGTGAAGCCCAATGGCAGGATATTCACCACAGTCCACAGGGTATCAGAACCCCAGACGAAGCTCAATCAAGCACAGATCCATTTATGAACATCAGCCCAGAGCCCATCCAGCCACAGACAGCAGTAGAGCGGAGGCTGACTGGACGAAAACCTCAAATCTTGTGGCCTAAATCCTGTCAGAAAAAGGAGTGGGAAACCACAGACACAGACCTCGTCCACCTTTTAGAAGGTCTGAAAGGGGGTGTGGAGAAAAAACTGGACAAGATCGGAGAGACCATTTATAGCTATGGAGCAGAGAGATTTGGTGTGAAACGTGAGAACTTGCAGACACAGAAGGAACCATCTGCTCATCTCAAGTCCAGGAGACAACAAGAGATTCAGAGACTCGTGAAAGAAAGGAGGTGCCTGAGGAAACAATGGAAGAAGGCCACGGAAGTGGAAAGGAAAGGCCTTGGGGCACTACAGGGCGACATCAAGCAGCGTCTGGCAGCACTGCGAAGAGCAGAATGCCTGAGAAGGCAACATAAGAAGAGAGAGCGAACGAGGACTGCCTTCTACAGAGATCCCTATAAATTTGTTAAGGACCTCTTTGTCAGGGAGAAATCTGGGACCCTCAAAGTACCCATAAGAGAACTGGAAGAACATCTTCGGAAGACCTACTCCGACAAACAGAGGCATGTGCCAGCCAGCATTCCGGAGGATATGCCACCCATCCAACCACCTGAGCACCAGATGGAAACAAGGCCCCCCACATGGAGCGAAGTTGAGAGCACAGTAAAACGGGCAAGAACAGCTTCAGCCCCGGGGCCCAACGGCATTCCATACAGGGTGTATAAGAACACGCCAGGCATCTTGAAATACCTCTGGAAGCTTATGAAAGTGGCATGGGAAAAAGGAATGATACCAAAGGCATGGCGACGGGCAGGAGGGATCCTGATTCCCAAAGAGAAGAATTCCTCAACCATCGAGCAGTTTCGCCAGATCAGCCTTCTCAATGTGGAAGGAAAGATTTTCTTCAGTGTCGTGGCCCGTAGGCTCTCAGCATTCCTGCTGGCGAACAACTTTGTTGACACCTCAGTGCAAAAGGCAGGGATAAGTGGGTTCTCAGGTTACTTGGAACACACAAATGTCATCGGGCACCAAGTACAGACGGCCAAGAAGGAGAAGAAAGACCTGCATGTGGTGTTTTTAGATCTTGCCAATGCCTTCGGGTCAGTGCCTCATGAGATCTTGTGGACAGCGTTCAACTTCTTTCAAGTGCCAGAGGGCATCACAAGTCTAGTCAAAGCCTACTTCCAGGATCTCCAATTCTGTGTTACAGCACAGGATAGTACAACTGCCTGGCAGCACCTTGAGATAGGCATTATGGCGGGCTGCACCATCTCGCCACTGGTGTTTACAATGGCAATGGAGCTACTTATTCGTGCATCACGATGGGTGGTTGGAGGAGAACGATTGAAGAGCGGGCTCCGTCTTCCCCCAATCAGGGCGTACATGGACGACATGACGACAATAACAACAACGGTCGCATGTACCAAACGTCTGCTGGAGAAACTCCGGGGAAACATCAAATGGGCACGAATGGAGATTAAACCCAGCAAATCCCGTAGCATCTCCATTGTCAAAGGTAAGCTCACCAATGCAAGGTTCTATGTGGACGACCAGCCAATCCCAACAGTTCTGGAGAAGCCTATCAAAAGCCTTGGCCGATGGTATAGCGCAGAACTTAAAGACTCTGAGCAGGTGGAACAACTCAGGCAGGATACAATCAGCGGCCTCAAGCAGATTAACAACACTGCTCTCCCTGGAAAATTGAAGCTATGGTGCTTTAAGTTTGGGCTGCTACCTCGCCTCATGTGGCCAATTTCCATCTATGAGGTCACCTTATCTTATGTCAATCGGCTTGAGAGACTGGTGAATGCCCAAGTGAGGAAGTGGCTTGGACTGCCGAGATGCCTTTCCAGCATAGGCCTGTATGGCAATGGAGCGCTCTCCCTTCCAATCTCAAGCCTGGTGGAGGAGTACAAATGTGCCAAAACAAGGGTGGAAATGACTCTTACAGAATCCCGGGACCCATGCGTCAGAGATGCGGCTCCAAACCTGGCAACAGGGAGGAAATGGAAACCATCTGCAGCAGTAGCAGTGGCAAAGACCACCCTCAGACACCGGGATATAGTGGGACGAGTCCAACATGGCAGAGGGGGTCTTGGCCTGGAAGCAACAACACCCGCTTGGCAAAAGGCTACTCCGTCTGAACGGCGACACATGGTGGTTGAGGAGGTGCGCAACCAGGGGGAGGCAGCCAGGTGTGCCAAGGCAGTCTCCCAAGCCCAGCAAGGACGCTGGATGAGGTGGGAGGGTGTGGAGAGGAGGAAAATCACGTGGAATGAGATGTGGAGCATGGAGGCTAATAGGCTCAGCTTCATCATCAGAGCCACTTATGATGTCCTGCCCTCTCCAACCAACCTACATCTCTGGTATGGAGAGGACCCAGCCTGCCTGCAGTGTGCAGCCCCAGCAACCCTCAAACACATCCTGGTGGGTTGCAAGACCAGCCTGACTCAAGGAAGATACACCTGGCGCCATAACCAAGGGTTGAAGGGCTTGGCTGCCGAACTTGAGGACAAGAGGGTCACCATCAACGCCATGCCTTTCAAAACCCAGACCACCCTCCCACGGAAGACAACATTCATCCGACAAGGGGAGAAACGGAGAACCAAGCCATCACCTCCAAACTCAGGCCCACTGGACACAGCCCGGGATTGGGAAATGCGGGTAGACCTCAGCCAGAGGCTCACTTTCCCGCCAGAAATCGCAGCAACCAACCTGCGCCCAGATTTGGTCCTCTGGTCCAAGTCCTGCCGGCGTGTCTTCATTGTGGAGCTGACTGTCCCGTGGGAGGATAACATCGACGAAGCATTCGAAAGAAAAACGCTGCGTTATGCTAACCTAGCAGCTGATGCTGAGGCGCGGGGATGGAACGTAAAGGTGTGGCCAGTGGAGGTTGGCTGCCGAGGCTTTGTAGCCAGGTCCACCACACGGCTCCTGAAGGAAGTTGGGATCAGAGGACAGGCCCAGCGGAAGGCAATAAAAGAACTTGCCAAAGCAGCCGAACGGAGCAGTCACTGGCTGTGGCTGAAACGGAGGGATGCAACATGGGCTGTTTGATGACCACGGGGTGCCACCATATGACACACATAGTCAGGGCCGAAAATTGAAAAAGCCCCTTAGAAAACACCATGGTAGGCATTTTTGAGGAAAAGCACTTTCTCTATTGTTTCTGTATGATTTTTTTGTGCTGAATCCATTTCTGCCGTATGCTAAGCTGTCAAAGTTATCGTTTAGTCATAATTATTGATTAATTAGCACAACTATTGATTTGTCGTCTAAAGTTAGAAATGGTGATCTGTTTCCTATTTGTCAATAGTAGATATATGATTGTTTGGTATCAATGTAAAGGGGACCTTCTCAGCTTTTATCTGAGCCCATGGTTGTGTTTTTCTGACAAACATAGAGGTCACACGGCCTCCTTAAACCATAAATTACACACATTTCCATACAATTTTTCGCCTAAACTATCTAGTTAATTTTATCTTCTGGGATCAAGAGATATCAACGACCCAAAAGACAACAACCACAATACCCAATGGACTTTGAGGAGTCAGGAAATGTATGATATAACCATACTTTTTCTTTGTGAGAAGTTATTATAAGGCTTGAAATAGCTGTAACCAGCTCAGTCCAATTCCCCACCATTCATTCTTTGGACCAGCATTTTGTAAAGACTACCACATTAGTAAGCAATATTCAAAGGCCTTAGTGATTTTCATCAATTTAATTCTTCAAAAATTTCACTGAACAATCACATTTTTCCCCTCCTTGAACCGCCACCTTACTGTGGTGTTTGTGTGCCCGAGTGATCCTAGGAGCTATGTTGTCGGGGGCATTACGCCCCTGGTAGGGTCTCCCATGGCAAACAGGTCCTGGGTGACGGGCCAGACTAAGAGCGGTTCACGCCAATCATGGAGGAGAAAGAACAAAGGGCCGTAACGTCGCCCGGATCGGCGTCACCGGGGCCCCGCCCTGGAGCCAGGCCTGAGGTTGGGGCTCGTAGGCGAGTGACTGGTGGCCGGGTCTTTGCCCGTGGAACCCGGCCGGGCTCAGCCCAAAACGGCGACGTGGGCCCGCCTTCCTGTAGGCCCACCACCCGCAGGAAGGACCGTGATGAGCTGGTGCCATGTGGACTGGGTAGCAGTCGTGGCGGGGCCTCGACGACCCAACCCCTGGACCAAAACCTCACAGTGGGGACATGGAATGTCACCTCGCTGGGGGGGAAGGAGCCGGAGCTTGTGCGTGAGGTTGAGAGATACCGGCTAGAGATAGTTGGGCTCACCTCCACACATAGCTTGGGCTCTGGAACCCAGCTCCTTGAAGGGGGCTGGACCCTCCACTACTCTGGAGTTGCCCAGGGTGAGAGGCGGCGGGCTGGTGTGGGCTTGGTTATAGCCCCCCAGCTCAGCCACCATGTGTTGGAGTTCACCCCGGTGAACGAGAGGGTCGCTTCCCTGCGCCTTCGGGTCGGGAAAAGGTCTCTCACTGTTGTTTGTGCCTACGGGCCGAACAGCAGTGCGGAGTACCCGGCCTTCTTGGGGTCCCTGGGAGGAGTACTGGATAGTACTCCAACTGGGGACTCCATTGTTCTACTGGGGGACTTCAACGCTCACATGGGCAATGACAGTGATACATGGAGAGGCGTGATTGGGAGGAACGGCCTCCCCGATCTGAACCCGAGCGGTGTTTTGTTGTTGGACTTCTGTGCTAGTCACAGTTTGTCCATAACGAACACCATGTTCAAACATAAGGGGATCCATCAGTGAACGTGGCACCAGGACACCCTAGGCCGGAGGTCAATGATCGACTTTGTTGTCGTTTCATCTGACCTTCGGCCGCATGTCTTGGACACTCGGGTGAAGAGAGGGGCTGAGCTGTCAACTGATCACCACCTGGTGGTGAGTTGGATGCGCTGGCGGAGGAGAAGGTTAGACAGACCGGGCAGACCCAAACGAATTGTCAGGGTCTGTTGGGAACATCTGGCCGAGCCCTCTGTCAGGGACATCTTCAACTCCCACCTCCGAGAGAGCTTCTCTCGGATCCCGGGGGAGGCGGGGGACATTGAGTCAGAGTGGACCATGTTCTCTGCCTCCATTGTCGACGCGGCGGCTCGAAGTAGTGGACGCAAGGTCTCCGGTGCCTGTCGTGGCGGCGATCCTAGAACCCGGTGGTGGACACCGGAAGTACAGGATGCCGTCAGACTGAAGAAGGAATCCTACCGAGCTATGTTGGCCGGTGGGACTCCTGACGCAGTAGATAGGTACCGGCAGGCCAAGCGAGCCGCGGCTCGGGCAGTCCTGGAGGGCAAAAACTCGGGTCTGGGAGGAGTTCGGGGAGGCCATGGAGGAGGACTTTCGGTCGGCCTCGAGGAAATTCTGGAGGACCGTTCGGCGCCTCAGAAGGGGGAAGCAGTACTCTGCCGGCACCGTTTATGGTGCTGGTGGGGAGCTGTTGACCTCAACTGGGGACATTGTCGGATGGTGGAAGGAATACTTCGAGGATCTCCTCAACCCGACTGACATGCCTTCCACTGAGGAAGCAGAGAGTGGGGACTCTGGGACGTGCTCATCCATCACCCAAGCCGAGGTCACTGAGGTGGTTCATAAGCTCCTCAGTGGCATCGGGGGTGGATGAGATTCACCCTGAGTACCTCAAGTCTCTGGATGTCGTAGGGCTGTCTTGGCTGACACGCCTCTGTGACATCGCATGGAGGAAGGGGACAGTACCGCTGGAGTGGCAAACCGGGGTGGTGGTCCCTCTTTTTAAAAAGGGGGGCCGGAGAGTGTGTTCCAACTATAGGGGGATCCCACTTCTCAGCCTCCCCGGGAAAGGCTACACCAGGGTACTGGAGAGGAGAATACGGCCGATAGTTGAACCTCGGATTCAGGAGGAACAATGCGGTTTTCGTCCCGGTCGTGGAACACTGGACCAGCTCTATACCCTCCGCAGGGTGCTCGAGGGTTCGTGGGAATTTGCCCAACAAGTCTACATGTGTTTTGTGGCTCTGGAGAAGGCATTTGACCGTGTCCCTCGTACCATTCTGTGGGGGGTGCTAAGTGAGTATGGAGTCCGGGGCCCTCTATTAAGGGCTGTCCGGTCTCTATATTATCGGAGCAGGAGTTTGGTTCGCATTGCCGGCAGTAGATCAGACTTGTTCCCGGTGCATGTTGGACTCCGGCAGGGCTGCCCTTTGTCACCGGTCCTGTTCATAATTTTTATGGACAGGATTTCTAGGCGCAGCCAGGGGCCGGAGGGGTTCCGGTTTGGGAACCTCAGGATTTCATCTCTGCTTTTTGCAGATGATGTTGTCCTGTTGGCTTCATCAGACCGGGACCTCCAGCATGTGCTGGGGCGGTTTGAGGCCGAGTGCGATGCGGCAGGGATGAGAATCAGCACCTCCAAATCCGAGGCCATGGTTCTCCATCGGGAAAGGGTGGCGTGCCTTCTCCGGGTGGGTGGAGAAGTCCTGCCTCAGGTGGAGGAGTTCAAGTATCTCGGGATCTTGTTCACGAGTGAGGGAACGATGGAGCGGGAGATTGACAGACGGATCGGTTCAGTGTCCTCAGTTATGCGGTCGATGTACTGGACCATCGTGGTGAAGAAGGAGCTGAGTTGAAAGGCAAAGCTCTCGATTTACCGGTCAATCTACGCACCTACCCTCACCTATAGTCATGAACTTTGGGTAGTGACCGAAAGGACAAGATCGCGGATACAAGCGGCCGAGATGAGTTTCCTCCGCAGGGTGGCTGGACGCTCCCTTAGAGATAGGGTGAGGAGTTCGGTCACCCGGGAGGAGCTCGGAGTCGAGCCGCTACTCCTCCACATTGAGAGGAGTCAGCTGAGGTGGCTTGGGCATCTGTACCGGATGCCTCCTGGACGCCTCCCTAGGGAGGTGTTCCAGGCATGTCCCTCCGGGAGGAGACCCCGGGGAAGACCCAGGACACGCTGGAGAGACTATGTCTCTCGGCTGCCCTGGGAACGCCTCGGACTCCCCCCGGAGGAGCTGGAGGAAGTGTCTGGGGTGAAGGAAGTCTGGGCATCCCTGCTGACTTTGCTGCCCCCGCGACCCGGGAACGGATAAGCGGTCACTTGACTTTTGGCACTGACAAGATGCAGTGCATGGGTTTGGTTTGCAACCGCATCGGGCTGTCTTGCATCCAGTTGTGCAACCACAGGTCATTAGCTCCTCACAGGCATCTGGAACCGCAGGAAGCAACATCAGTTTAGGAATGAGTACATTGTCCTCCATCTCCCATCCCATATTTTCAGCAGGCGGGAGTACCGGGTGCTGCAAATGGGCCTGCCGCCAGACCAAGCTCTGGAAGTGAACGCGCTGAATATGAAAGCTCAAAGCATCTCTGGTGGGCAGTAGTCTCTCTATTGTCATACCCTTGACAAACATGCCGAAACGGACATCATTGATGTTCTCACTGACTGAACCCTTTAACTTTAATCCAGGAAATTGGTTGATATTTTTTTTAAATGACTTGATTAACTTAAACACATGATTCATCTTTTCAAAATTATTGTTACTGTTACTCACCCTTAATAGAGGAGATGAACACCACCACATATATTTGCACTGGCAACATCCATGTTAGCTAGTTGTCTCGCTAACTCGTTGTGGCAACTCGCCACCTGCTGCTTGACTGCAGTATTTCAGCATCCTAACTGCCCACGAATTCCAGCACACAATCACCCACAAGATAGAAATAATATGGTGATATTATACATTTTCTGAAACTGTATATGAAAGTGAGTATTGCTGTACTTGTTTTTTATGTCTTTGGTATTCCTAGGTGTCACAGACTTAATACAAATAAAAATAACATAGGCGAAAATGGTGAAAAATTAACATTCTCTGGGGTTTCTGGAGCTCTATTGACCTCCAAGTATGTCAGAAAAGTTCAACTTTAGGTTTGAAAGACAGCTATAAATGTCTCCTTTAAAATGATACCAAACACAGTATTATTGGAACTTAGGAATTGCTTGATCTATGAGCCTAAACCAGGATAGGCAACAGCGTTTACAGTCCAATTTACCATAAGGGGTGGCCATCTTGAATGTGGGAATATAGAAAACCAGGGATCTAATTTTTTTGGCATACGGTGGATTCTGGTTTGGGACACATTGATCTTTCAAAAAATGCTGTATGCCATCTTTTCCTCAAAAATGCCTACAGGGTTACATGATTCTGAAGTTACAGCCCAGTCTAACACCCAAGTCTGATCAGCCTGTGGCAGGCCAACCTTGGAAGAGGGTGTATTGTGTTAAGAGGCCGAAACACCTGATGAAGACAAGGCACACAACTGATGACGTGTAGATTTGGTGGTGCCCCGCGATCCTGTCCAAACTCCACCCCACAGTCATGTCCGATAGGAGTTATCGTGCTGATATATTTTAGGGATATTAACAGCTAGTCCTATTAAGAATCCTACCTTCTGATTTTTTAAGGCAAGCTATTGAAAACGTCAGAAAATTGGAGAAAGGAGTCTATGTAGTTGATTTGAGAGACTCATTTCATTATTGGACTCACCAAACCACTTTCAGTGTTTCAGGTACAAAATGACTGTTTCTCGCTGAGAAAATGCCAAAAAGCGGATTTCTGTCATAACATTGATTTACCTTCTGATTTTTTAAGGCAAGCTATGGAAAACGTCAGAAAATTGGAGAAAGGAGTCTATGTAGTTGATTTGAGAGACTCATTTCATTATTGGACTCACCAAACCACTTACAGTGTTTCAGGTACAAAATGACTGTTTCTCGCTGAGAAAATGCCAAAAAGCGGATTTCTGTCATAACATTGATTTACCTTCTGATTTTTTAAGGCAAGCTATTGAAAACGTTGGAAAATTGGAGAAAGGTGTCTATGTAGTTGATTTGAGGGACTCATTTCATTATTGGACTCACCAAACCACTTACAGTGTTTCAGGTACAAAATGACTGTTTCTCGCTGAGAAAATGCCAAAAAGCGGATTTCTGTCATAACATTGATTTACCTTCTGATTTTTCAAGGCAAGCTATTGAAAACGTCAGAAAATTGGAGAAAGGAGTCTATGTAGTTGATTTGAGAGACTCATTTCATTATTGGACTCACCAAACCACTTACAGTGTTTCAGGTACAAAATGACTGTTTCTCGCTGAGAAACTGCCAAAAAGCGGATCTCTGTCATAACATTGATTTGCCTTCTGATTTTTTAAGGCAAGCTATTGAAAACGTTAGAAAATTGGAGAAAGGTGTCTATGTAGTTGATTTGAGGGACTCATTTCATTATTGGACTCACCAAACCACTTACAGTGTTTCAGGTACAAAATGACTTTCTCGCTGAGAAAATGCCAAAAAGCGGATTTCTGTCATAACATTGATTTACCTGCTGATTTTTCAAGGCAAGCTATTGAAAACGTCAGAAAATTGGAGAAAGGAGTCTAAGTAGTTGATTTGAGGGACTCATTTCATTATTGGACTCACCAAACCACTTACAGTGTTTCAGGTACAAAATGACTGTTTCTCGCTGAGAAACTGCCAAAAAGCGGATTTCTGTCATAACATTGATTTACCTTCTGATTTTTTAAGGCAAGCTATTGAAAACGTCAGAAAATTGGAGAAAGGAGTCTAAGTAGTTGATTTGAGAGACTCATTTCATTATTGGACTCACCAAACCACTTACAGTGTTTCAGGTACAAAATGACCGTTTCTCGCTGAGAAAATGCCAAAATGCGGATTTCTGTAATAACATTGTTTTACCTTCTGATTTTTTAAGGCAAGCTATTTAAAACGTTAGAAAATTGGAAAAAGCAGTCTATGTAGTTGATTTGAGAGACTCATTTCATTATTGGACTCACCAAACCACTTACAGTGTTTCAGGTACAAAATGACTTTTTCTCGCTGAGAAAATGCCAAAAAGCGGATTTCTGTCATAACATTGATTTACCTTCTGATTTTTTAAGGCAAGCTATTGAAAACGTCAGAAAATTGGAGAAAGGAGTCTATGTAGTTGATTTGAGGGACTCATTTCATTATTGGACTCACCAAACCACTTACAGTGTTTCAGGTACAAAATGACCGTTTCTCGCTGAGAAAATGCCAAAAAGCGGATTTCTGTAATAACATTGTTTTACCTTGTGATTTTTTAAGGCAAGCTATTGAAAACGTCAGAAAATTGGAGAAAGGAGTCTATGTAGTTGATTTGAGGGACTCATTTCATTATTGGACTCACCAAACCACTTACAGTGTTTCAGGTACAAAATGACTGTTTCTCGCTGAGAAACTGCCAAAAAGCGGATTTCTGTCATAACATTGATTTACCTTCTGATTTTTTAAGGCAAGCTATTGAAAACGTCAGAAAATTGGAGAAAAGAGTCTATGTAGTTTGATTTGAGAGACTCATATCATTATTGGACTCACCAAACCACTTACAGTGTTTCAGGTACAAAATGACTGTTTCTCGCTGAGAAAATGCCAAAAAGCGGATTTCTGTCATAACATTGATTTACCTTCTGATTTTTCAAGGCAAGCTATTGAAAACGTTAGAAAATTGGAGAAAGGTGTCTATGTAGTTGATTTGAGAGACTCATTTCATTATTGGACTCACCAAACCACTTACAGTGTTTCAGGTACAAAGTGACTGTTTCTCGCTGAGAAAATGCCAAAAAGCGGATTTCTGTAATAACATTGTTTTACCTTCTGAATTTTTAAGGCAACCTATTGAAAACGTCAGAAAATTGGAGAAAGGAGTCTATGTAGTTGATTTGAAAGACTCATTTCATTATTGGACTCACCAAACCACTTACAGTGTTTCAGGTACAAAATGACTGTTTCTCGCTGAGAAACTGCCAAAAAGCGGATTTCTGTCATAACATTGATTTACCTTCTGATTTTTTAAGGCAAGCTATTGAAAACGTCAGAAAATTGGAGAAAAGAGTCTATGTAGTTTGATTTGAGAGACTCATTTCATTATTGGACTCACCAAACCACTTACAGTGTTTCAGGTACAAAATGACTGTTTCTCGCTGAGAAAAGGCCGAAAAGCGGATTTCTGTCATAACATTGATTTACCTTCTGATTTTTTAAGGCAAGCTATTGAAAACGTTAGAAAATTGGAGAAAGGTGTCTATGTAGTTGATTTTAGCGACTCATTTCATTATTAGACTCACCAAACCACTTACAGTGTTTCAGGTACAAAATGACTGTTTCTCGCTGAGAAAATGCCAAAAAGCGGATTTCTGTCATAACATTGATTTACCTTCTGATTTTTCAAGGCAAGCTATTGAAAACGTCATAAAATTGGAGAAAGGAGTTTATGTAGTTGATTTGAGAGACTCATTTCATTATTGGACTCACCAAACCACTTACAGTGTTTCAGGTACAAAATGACTTTTTCTCGCTGAGAAAATGCCAAAAAGCGGATTTCTGTCATAACATTGATTTACCTTCTGATTTTTTAAGGCAAGCTATTGAAAACGTTGGAAAATTGGAGAAAGGTGTCTATGTAGTTGATTTGAGGGACTCATTTCATTATTGGACTCACCAAACCACTTACAGTGTTTCAGGTACAAAATGACTGTTTCTCGCTGAGAAACTGCCAAAAAGCGGATTTCTGTCATAACATTGATTTACCTTCTGATTTTTTAAGGCAAGCTATTGAAAACGTCAGAAAATTGGAGAAAAGAGTCTATGTAGTTTGATTTGAGAGACTCATATCATTATTGGACTCACCAAACCACTTACAGTGTTTCAGGTACAAAATGACTGTTTCTCGCTGAGAAAATGCCAAAAAGCGGATTTCTGTCATAACATTGATTTACCTTCTGATTTTTCAAGGCAAGCTATTGAAAACGTTAGAAAATTGGAGAAAGGTGTCTATGTAGTTGATTGGAGAGACTCATTTCATTATTGGACTCACCAAACCACTTACAGTGTTTCAGGTACAAAATGACTGTTTCTCGCTGAGAAAAGGCCAAAAAGCGGATTTCTGTCATAACATTGATTTACCTTCTGATTTTTTAAGGCAAGCTATTGAAAACGTTAGAAAATTGGAGAAAGGTGTCTATGTAGTTGATTTGAGCGACTCATTTCATTATTAGACTCACCAAACCACTTACAGTGTTTCAGGTACAAAATGACTGTTTCTCGCTGAGAAAATGCCAAAAAGCGGATTTCTGTCATAACATTGATTTACCTTCTGATTTTTCAAGGCAAGCTATTGAAAATGTCGGAAAATTGGAGAAAGGAGTCTATGTAGTTGATTCGAGAGATTCATTTCATTATTGGACTCACCAAACCACTTACAGTGTTTCAGGTACAAAATGACTGTTTCTCGCTGAGAAAATGCCAAAAAGCGGATTTCTGTCATAACATTGATTTACCTTCTTATTTTTTAAGGCAAGCTATTGAAAACGTTAGAAAATTGGAGAAAGGTGTCTATGTAGTTGATTTGAGAGACTCATTTCATTATTGGACTCACCAAACCACTTACAGTGTTTCAGGTACAAAATGACTGTTTCTCGCTGAGAAAATGCCAAAAAGCGGATTTCTGTCATAACATTGATTTACCTTCTGATTTTTCAAGGCAAGCTATTGAAAATGTCGGAAAATTGGAGAAAGGAGTCTATGTAGTTGATTTGAGAGACTCATTTCATTATTGGACTCACCAAACCACTTACAGTGTTTCAGGTACAAAATGACTGTTTCTCGCTGAGAAAAGGCCAAAAAGCGGATTTCTGTCATAACATTGATTTACCTTCTGATTTTTCAAGGCAAGCTATTGAAAATGTCGGAAAATTGGAGAAAGGAGTCTATGTAGTTGATTTGAGAGACTTATTTCATTATTGGACTCACCAAACCACTTACAGTGTTTCAGGTACAAAATGACTGTTTCTCGCTGAGGAAATGCCAAAAAGCGGATTTCTGTCATAACATTGATTTACCTTCTGATTTTTTAAGGCAAGCTATTGAAAACGTTAGAAAATTGGAGAAAGGAGTCTATGTAGTTGATTTGAGAGACTCATTTCATTATTGGACTCACCAAACCACTTACAGTGTTTCAGGTTCAAAATGACTGTTTCTCGCTGAGAAACTGCCAAAAAGCGGATTTCTGTAATAACATCGTTTCAAGTGTCTGAGAGAGCTTAGCAAGGGGCCTCGCATTGACCATTACTTCCTTAGAGGTAGGGCAAATCAGTCGAGTGAAGCCCAATGGCAGGATATTCACCACAGTCCACAGGGTATCAGAACCCCAGACGAAGCTCAATCAAGCACAGATCCATTTATGAACATCAGCCCAGAGCCCATCCAGCCACAGACAGCAGTAGAGCGGAGGCTGACTGGACGAAAACCTCAAATCTTGTGGCCTAAATCCTGTCAGAAAAAGGAGTGGGAAACCACAGACACAGACCTCGTCCACCTTTTAGAAGGTCTGAAAGGGGGTGTGGAGAAAAAACTGGACAAGATCGGAGAGACCATTTATATCTATGGAGCAGAGAGATTTGGTGTGAAACGTGAGAACTTGCAGACACAGAAGGAACCATCTGCTCATCTCAAGTCCAGGAGACAACAAGAGATTCAGAGACTCGTGAAAGAAAGGAGGTGCCTGAGGAAACAATGGAAGAAGGCCACGGAAGTGGAAAGGAAAGGCCTTGGGGCACTACAGGGCAACAACAAGCAGCGTCTGGCAGCACTGCGAAGAGCAGAATGCCTGAGAAGGCAACATAAGAAGAGAGAGCGAACGAGGACTGCCTTCTACAGAGATCCCTATAAATTTGTTAAGGACCTCTTTGTCAGGGAGAAATCTGGGACCCTCAAAGTACCCATAAGAGAACTGGAAGAACATCTTCGGAAGACCTACTCCGACAAACAGAGGCATGTGCCAGCCAGCATTCCGGAGGATATGCCACCCATCCAACCACCTGAGCACCAGATGGAAACAAGGCCCCCCACATGGAGCGAAGTTGAGAGCACAGTAAAACGGGCAAGAACAGCTTCAGCCCCGGGGCCCAACGGCATTCCATACAGGGTGTATAAGAACACGCCAGGCATCTTGAAATACCTCTGGAAGCTTATGAAAGTGGCATGGGAAAAAGGAATGATACCAAAGGCATGGCGACGGGCAGGAGGGATCCTGATTCCCAAAGAGAAGAATTCCTCAACCATCGAGCAGTTTCGCCAGATCAGCCTTCTCAATGTGGAAGGAAAGATTTTCTTCAGTGTCGTGGCCCGTAGGCTCTCAGCATTCCTGCTGGCGAACAACTTTGTTGACACCTCAGTGCAAAAGGCAGGGATAAGTGGATTCTCAGGTTACTTGGAACACACAAATGTCATCGGGCACCAAGTACAGACGGCCAAGAAGGAGAAGAAAGACCTGCATGTGGTGTTTTTAGATCTTGCCAATGCCTTCGGGTCAGTGCCTCATGAGATCTTGTGGACAGCGTTCAACTTCTTTCAAGTGCCAGAGGGCATCACAAGTCTAGTCAAAGCCTACTTCCAGGATCTCCAATTCTGTGTTACAGCACAGGATAGTACAACTGCCTGGCAGCACCTTGAGATAGGCATTATGGCGGGCTGCACCATCTCGCCACTGGTGTTTACAATGGCAATGGAGCTACTTATTCGTGCATCACGATGGGTGGTTGGAGGAGAACGATTGAAGAGCGGGCTCCGTCTTCCCCCAATCAGGGCGTACATGGACGACATGACGACAATAACAACAACGGTCGCATGTACCAAACGTCTGCTGGAGAAACTCCGGGGAAACATCAAATGGGCACGAATGGAGATTAAACCCAGCAAATCCCGTAGCATCTCCATTGTCAAAGGTAAGCTCACCAATGCAAGGTTCTATGTGGACGACCAGCCAATCCCAACAGTTCTGGAGAAGCCTATCAAAAGCCTTGGCCGATGGTATAGCGCAGAACTTAAAGACTCTGAGGAGGTGGAACAACTCAGGCAGGATACAATCAGCGGCCTCAAGCAGATTAACAACACTGCTCTCCCTGGAAAATTGAAGCTATGGTGCTTTAAGTTTGGGCTGCTACCTCGCCTCATGTGGCCAATTTCCATCTATTATGTCAATCGGCTTGAGAGACTGGTGAATGCCCAAGTGAGGAAGTGGCTTGGACTGCCGAGATGCCTTTCCAGCATAGGCCTGTATGGCAATGGAGCGCTCTCCCTTCCAATCTCAAGCCTGGTGGAGGAGTACAAATGTGCCAAAACAAGGGTGGAAATGACTCTTACAGAATCCCGGGACCCATGCGTCAGAGATGCGGCTCCAAACCTGGCAACAGGGAGGAAATGGAAACCATCTGCAGCAGTAGCAGTGGCAAAGACCACCCTCAGACACCGGGATATAGTGGGACGAGTCCAACATGGCAGAGGGGGTCTTGGCCTGGAAGCAACAACACCCGCTTGGCAAAAGGCTACTCCGTCTGAACGGCGACACATGGTGGTTGAGGAGGTGCGCAACCAGGGGGAGGCAGCCAGGTGTGCCAAGGCAGTCTCCCAAGCCCAGCAAGGACGCTGGATGAGGTGGGAGGGTGTGGAGAGGAGGAAAATCACGTGGAATGAGATGTGGAGCATGGAGGCTAATAGGCTCAGCTTCATCATCAGAGCCACTTATGATGTCCTGCCCTCTCCAACCAACCTACATCTCTGGTATGGAGAGGACCCAGCCTGCCTGCAGTGTGCAGCCCCAGCAACCCTCAAACACATCCTGGTGGGTTGCAAGACCAGCCTGACTCAAGGAAGATACACCTGGCGCCATAACCAAGGGTTGAAGGGCTTGGCTGCCGAACTTGAGGACAAGAGGGTCACCATCAACGCCATGCCTTTCAAAACCCAGACCACCCTCCCACGGAAGACAACATTCGTCCGACAAGGGGAGAAACGGAGAACCAAGCCATCACCTCCAAACTCAGGCCCACTGGACACAGCCCGGGATTGGGAAATGCGGGTAGACCTCAGCCAGAGGCTCACTTTCCCGCCAGAAATCGCAGCAACCAACCTGCGCCCAGATTTGGTCCTCTGGTCCAAGTCCTGCCGGCGTGTCTTCATTGTGGAGCTGACTGTCCCGTGGGAGGATAACATCGACGAAGCATTCGAAAGAAAAATGCTGCGTTATGCTAACCTAGCAGCTGATGCTGAGGCGCGGGGATGGAACGTAAAGGTGTGGCCAGTGGAGGTTGGCTGCCGAGGCTTTGTAGCCAGGTCCACCACACGGCTCCTGAAGGAAGTTGGGATCAGAGGACAGGCCCAGCGGAAGGCAATAAAAGAACTTGCCAAAGCAGCCGAACGGAGCAGTCACTGGCTGTGGCTGAAACGGAGGGATGCAACATGGGCTGTTTGATGACCACGGGGTGCCACCATATGACACACACCCAGGTCTGATCAGCCTGTGGCAGGCCAACCTTGGAAGAGGGTGTATTGTGTTAAGAGGCCGAAACACCTGATGAAGACAAGGCACACAACTGATGACGTGTAGATTTGGTGGTGCCCCGCGATCCTGTCCAAACTCCACCCCACAGTCATGTCCGATAGGAGTTATCGTGCTGATATATTTTAGGGATATTAACAGCTAGTCCTATTAAGAATCCTACCTTCTGATTTTTTAAGGCAAGCTATTGAAAACGTCAGAAAATTGGAGAAAGGTGTCTATGTAGTTGATTGGAGAGACTCATTTCATTATTGGACTCACCAAACCACTTACAGTGTTTCAGGTACAAAATGACTGTTTCTCGCTGAGAAAAGGCCAAAAAGCGGATTTCTGTCATAACATTGATTTACCTTCTGATTTTTTAAGGCAAGCTATTGAAAACGTTAGAAAATTGGAGAAAGGTGTCTATGTAGTTGATTTGAGCGACTCATTTCATTATTAGACTCACCAAACCACTTACAGTGTTTCAGGTACAAAATGACTGTTTCTCGCTGAGAAAATGCCAAAAAGCGGATTTCTGTCATAACATTGATTTACCTTCTGATTTTTCAAGGCAAGCTATTGAAAATGTCGGAAAATTGGAGAAAGGAGTCTATGTAGTTGATTCGAGAGATTCATTTCATTATTGGACTCACCAAACCACTTACAGTGTTTCAGGTACAAAATGACTGTTTCTCGCTGAGAAAATGCCAAAAAGCGGATTTCTGTCATAACATTGATTTACCTTCTTATTTTTTAAGGCAAGCTATTGAAAACGTTAGAAAATTGGAGAAAGGTGTCTATGTAGTTGATTTGAGAGACTCATTTCATTATTGGACTCACCAAACCACTTACAGTGTTTCAGGTACAAAATGACTGTTTCTCGCTGAGAAAATGCCAAAAAGCGGATTTCTGTCATAACATTGATTTACCTTCTGATTTTTCAAGGCAAGCTATTGAAAATGTCGGAAAATTGGAGAAAGGAGTCTATGTAGTTGATTTGAGAGACTCATTTCATTATTGGACTCACCAAACCACTTACAGTGTTTCAGGTACAAAATGACTGTTTCTCGCTGAGAAAAGGCCAAAAAGCGGATTTCTGTCATAACATTGATTTACCTTCTGATTTTTCAAGGCAAGCTATTGAAAATGTCGGAAAATTGGAGAAAGGAGTCTATGTAGTTGATTTGAGAGACTTATTTCATTATTGGACTCACCAAACCACTTACAGTGTTTCAGGTACAAAATGACTGTTTCTCGCTGAGGAAATGCCAAAAAGCGGATTTCTGTCATAACATTGATTTACCTTCTGATTTTTTAAGGCAAGCTATTGAAAACGTTAGAAAATTGGAGAAAGGAGTCTATGTAGTTGATTTGAGAGACTCATTTCATTATTGGACTCACCAAACCACTTACAGTGTTTCAGGTTCAAAATGACTGTTTCTCGCTGAGAAACTGCCAAAAAGCGGATTTCTGTAATAACATCGTTTCAAGTGTCTGAGAGAGCTTAGCAAGGGGCCTCGCATTGACCATTACTTCCTTAGAGGTAGGGCAAATCAGTCGAGTGAAGCCCAATGGCAGGATATTCACCACAGTCCACAGGGTATCAGAACCCCAGACGAAGCTCAATCAAGCACAGATCCATTTATGAACATCAGCCCAGAGCCCATCCAGCCACAGACAGCAGTAGAGCGGAGGCTGACTGGACGAAAACCTCAAATCTTGTGGCCTAAATCCTGTCAGAAAAAGGAGTGGGAAACCACAGACACAGACCTCGTCCACCTTTTAGAAGGTCTGAAAGGGGGTGTGGAGAAAAAACTGGACAAGATCGGAGAGACCATTTATATCTATGGAGCAGAGAGATTTGGTGTGAAACGTGAGAACTTGCAGACACAGAAGGAACCATCTGCTCATCTCAAGTCCAGGAGACAACAAGAGATTCAGAGACTCGTGAAAGAAAGGAGGTGCCTGAGGAAACAATGGAAGAAGGCCACGGAAGTGGAAAGGAAAGGCCTTGGGGCACTACAGGGCAACAACAAGCAGCGTCTGGCAGCACTGCGAAGAGCAGAATGCCTGAGAAGGCAACATAAGAAGAGAGAGCGAACGAGGACTGCCTTCTACAGAGATCCCTATAAATTTGTTAAGGACCTCTTTGTCAGGGAGAAATCTGGGACCCTCAAAGTACCCATAAGAGAACTGGAAGAACATCTTCGGAAGACCTACTCCGACAAACAGAGGCATGTGCCAGCCAGCATTCCGGAGGATATGCCACCCATCCAACCACCTGAGCACCAGATGGAAACAAGGCCCCCCACATGGAGCGAAGTTGAGAGCACAGTAAAACGGGCAAGAACAGCTTCAGCCCCGGGGCCCAACGGCATTCCATACAGGGTGTATAAGAACACGCCAGGCATCTTGAAATACCTCTGGAAGCTTATGAAAGTGGCATGGGAAAAAGGAATGATACCAAAGGCATGGCGACGGGCAGGAGGGATCCTGATTCCCAAAGAGAAGAATTCCTCAACCATCGAGCAGTTTCGCCAGATCAGCCTTCTCAATGTGGAAGGAAAGATTTTCTTCAGTGTCGTGGCCCGTAGGCTCTCAGCATTCCTGCTGGCGAACAACTTTGTTGACACCTCAGTGCAAAAGGCAGGGATAAGTGGATTCTCAGGTTACTTGGAACACACAAATGTCATCGGGCACCAAGTACAGACGGCCAAGAAGGAGAAGAAAGACCTGCATGTGGTGTTTTTAGATCTTGCCAATGCCTTCGGGTCAGTGCCTCATGAGATCTTGTGGACAGCGTTCAACTTCTTTCAAGTGCCAGAGGGCATCACAAGTCTAGTCAAAGCCTACTTCCAGGATCTCCAATTCTGTGTTACAGCACAGGATAGTACAACTGCCTGGCAGCACCTTGAGATAGGCATTATGGCGGGCTGCACCATCTCGCCACTGGTGTTTACAATGGCAATGGAGCTACTTATTCGTGCATCACGATGGGTGGTTGGAGGAGAACGATTGAAGAGCGGGCTCCGTCTTCCCCCAATCAGGGCGTACATGGACGACATGACGACAATAACAACAACGGTCGCATGTACCAAACGTCTGCTGGAGAAACTCCGGGGAAACATCAAATGGGCACGAATGGAGATTAAACCCAGCAAATCCCGTAGCATCTCCATTGTCAAAGGTAAGCTCACCAATGCAAGGTTCTATGTGGACGACCAGCCAATCCCAACAGTTCTGGAGAAGCCTATCAAAAGCCTTGGCCGATGGTATAGCGCAGAACTTAAAGACTCTGAGGAGGTGGAACAACTCAGGCAGGATACAATCAGCGGCCTCAAGCAGATTAACAACACTGCTCTCCCTGGAAAATTGAAGCTATGGTGCTTTAAGTTTGGGCTGCTACCTCGCCTCATGTGGCCAATTTCCATCTATTATGTCAATCGGCTTGAGAGACTGGTGAATGCCCAAGTGAGGAAGTGGCTTGGACTGCCGAGATGCCTTTCCAGCATAGGCCTGTATGGCAATGGAGCGCTCTCCCTTCCAATCTCAAGCCTGGTGGAGGAGTACAAATGTGCCAAAACAAGGGTGGAAATGACTCTTACAGAATCCCGGGACCCATGCGTCAGAGATGCGGCTCCAAACCTGGCAACAGGGAGGAAATGGAAACCATCTGCAGCAGTAGCAGTGGCAAAGACCACCCTCAGACACCGGGATATAGTGGGACGAGTCCAACATGGCAGAGGGGGTCTTGGCCTGGAAGCAACAACACCCGCTTGGCAAAAGGCTACTCCGTCTGAACGGCGACACATGGTGGTTGAGGAGGTGCGCAACCAGGGGGAGGCAGCCAGGTGTGCCAAGGCAGTCTCCCAAGCCCAGCAAGGACGCTGGATGAGGTGGGAGGGTGTGGAGAGGAGGAAAATCACGTGGAATGAGATGTGGAGCATGGAGGCTAATAGGCTCAGCTTCATCATCAGAGCCACTTATGATGTCCTGCCCTCTCCAACCAACCTACATCTCTGGTATGGAGAGGACCCAGCCTGCCTGCAGTGTGCAGCCCCAGCAACCCTCAAACACATCCTGGTGGGTTGCAAGACCAGCCTGACTCAAGGAAGATACACCTGGCGCCATAACCAAGGGTTGAAGGGCTTGGCTGCCGAACTTGAGGACAAGAGGGTCACCATCAACGCCATGCCTTTCAAAACCCAGACCACCCTCCCACGGAAGACAACATTCGTCCGACAAGGGGAGAAACGGAGAACCAAGCCATCACCTCCAAACTCAGGCCCACTGGACACAGCCCGGGATTGGGAAATGCGGGTAGACCTCAGCCAGAGGCTCACTTTCCCGCCAGAAATCGCAGCAACCAACCTGCGCCCAGATTTGGTCCTCTGGTCCAAGTCCTGCCGGCGTGTCTTCATTGTGGAGCTGACTGTCCCGTGGGAGGATAACATCGACGAAGCATTCGAAAGAAAAATGCTGCGTTATGCTAACCTAGCAGCTGATGCTGAGGCGCGGGGATGGAACGTAAAGGTGTGGCCAGTGGAGGTTGGCTGCCGAGGCTTTGTAGCCAGGTCCACCACACGGCTCCTGAAGGAAGTTGGGATCAGAGGACAGGCCCAGCGGAAGGCAATAAAAGAACTTGCCAAAGCAGCCGAACGGAGCAGTCACTGGCTGTGGCTGAAACGGAGGGATGCAACATGGGCTGTTTGATGACCACGGGGTGCCACCATATGACACACACCCAGGTCTGATCAGCCTGTGGCAGGCCAACCTTGGAAGAGGGTGTATTGTGTTAAGAGGCCGAAACACCTGATGAAGACAAGGCACACAACTGATGACGTGTAGATTTGGTGGTGCCCCGCGATCCTGTCCAAACTCCACCCCACAGTCATGTCCGATAGGAGTTATCGTGCTGATATATTTTAGGGATATTAACAGCTAGTCCTATTAAGAATCCTACCTTCTGATTTTTTAAGGCAAGCTATTGAAAACGTCAGAAAATTGGAGAAAGGTGTCTATGTAGTTGATTGGAGAGACTCATTTCATTATTGGACTCACCAAACCACTTACAGTGTTTCAGGTACAAAATGACTGTTTCTCGCTGAGAAAAGGCCAAAAAGCGGATTTCTGTCATAACATTGATTTACCTTCTGATTTTTTAAGGCAAGCTATTGAAAACGTTAGAAAATTGGAGAAAGGTGTCTATGTAGTTGATTTGAGCGACTCATTTCGTTATTAGACTCACCAAACCACTTACAGTGTTTCAGGTACAAAATGACTGTTTCTCGCTGAGAAAATGCCAAAAAGCGGATTTCTGTCATAACATTGATTTACCTTCTGATTTTTCAAGGCAAGCTATTGAAAATGTCGGAAAATTGGAGAAAGGAGTCTATGAAGTTGATTTGAGAGACTCATTTCATTATTGGACTCACCAAACCTCTTACAGTGTTTCAGGTACAAAATGACTGTTTCTCGCTGAGAAAATGCCAAAAAGCGGATTTCTGTCATAACATTGAACAGAACGATTCAACAGGGATAAACGGAGGTCTGGCCGCACTGCGAAGAGCAGAATGCCTGAGAAGGCAACATAAGAAGAGAGGGCGAACGAGGACTGCCTTCTACAGAGATCCCTATAAATTTGTTAAGGACCTCTTTGTCAGGGAGAAATCTGGGACCCTCAAAGGCAAGCTATTGAAAACGTTAGAAAATTGGAGAAAGGTGTCTATGTAGTTGATTTGAGAGACTCATTTCATTATTGGACTCTCCAAACCGCTTACAGTGTTTCAGGTACAAAATGACTGTTTCTCGCTGAGAAAATGCCAAAAAGCGGATTTCTGTCATAACATTGATTTACCTTCTTATTTTTTAAGGCAAGCTATTGAAAACGTTAGAAAATTGGAGAAAGGTGTCTATGTAGTTGATTTGAGAGACTCATTTCATTATTGGACTCACCAAACCACTTACAGTGTTTCAGGTACAAAATGACTGTTTCTCGCTGAGAAAATGCAAAAAAGCGGATTTCTGTCATAACATTGATTTACCTTCTGATTTTTTAAGGCAAGCTATTGAAAACGTTAGAAAATTGGAGAAAGGAGTCTATGTAGTTGATTTGAGAGACTCATTTCATTATTGGACTCACCAAACCACTTACAGTGTTTCAGGTACAAAATGACTGTTTCTCGCTGAGAAAAGGCCAAAAAGCGGATTTCTGTCATAACATTGATTTACCTTCTGATTTTTTAAGGCAAGCTATTGAAAACGTTAGAAAATTGGAGAAAGGTGTCTATGTAGTTGATTTGAGCGACTCATTTCATTATTGGACTCACCAAACCACTTACAGTGTTTCAGGTACAAAATGACTGTTTCTCGCTGAGAAAATGCCAAAAAGCGGATTTCTGTCATAACATTGATTTACCTTCTGATTTTTCAAGGCAAGCTATTGAAAATGTCGGAAAATTGGAGAAAGGAGTCTATGTAGTTGATTTGAGAGACTCATTTCATTATTGGACTCACCAAACCACTTACAGTGTTTCAGGTACAAAATGACTGTTTCTCGCTGAGAAAAGGCCAAAAAGCGGATTTCTGTCATAACATTGATTTACCTTCTTATTTTTTAAGGCAAGCTATTGAAAACGTTAGAAAATTGGAGAAAGGTGTCTATGTAGTTGATTTGAGAGACTCATTTCATTATTGGACTCACCAAACCACTTACAGTGTTTCAGGTACAAAATGACTGTTTCTCGCTGAGAAAATGCCAAAAAGCGGATTTCTGTCATAACATTGATTTACCTTCTGATTTTTCAAGGCAAGCTATTGAAAACGTCATAAAATTGGAGAAAGGAGTCTATGTAGTTGATTTGAGAGACTCATTTCATTATTGGACTCACCAAACCACTTACAGTGTTTCAGGTACAAAATGACTGTTTCTCGCTGAGAAAATGCCAAAAAGCGGATTTCTGTCATAACATTGATTTACCTTCTGATTTTTTAAGGCAAGCTATTGAAAACGTTAGAAAATTGGAGAAAGGAGTCTATGTAGTTGATTTGAGAGACTCATTTCATTATTGGACTCACCAAACCACTTACAGTGTTTCAGGTACAAAATGACTGTTTCTCGCTGAGAAAAGGCCAAAAAGCGGATTTCTGTCATAACATTGATTTACCTTCTTATTTTTTAAGGCAAGCTATTGAAAACGTTAGAAAATTGGAGAAAGGTGTCTATGTAGTTGATTTGAGAGACTCATTTCATTATTGGACTCACCAAACCACTTACAGTGTTTCAGGTACAAAATGACTGTTTCTCGCTGAGAAAATGCCAAAAAGCGGATTTCTGTCATAACATTGATTTACCTTCTGATTTTTCAAGGCAAGCTATTGAAAACGTCATAAAATTGGAGAAAGGAGTCTATGTAGTTGATTTGAGAGACTCATTTCATTATTGGACTCACCAAACCACTTACAGTGTTTCAGGTACAAAATGACTGTTTCTCGCTGAGAAAATGCCAAAAAGCGGATTTCTGTCATAACATTGATTTACCTTCTGATTTTTTAAGGCAAGCTATTGAAAACGTTAGAAAATTGGAGAAAGGAGTCTATGTAGTTGATTTGAGAGACTCATTTCATTATTGGACTCACCAAACCACTTACAGTGTTTCAGGTACAAAATGACTGTTTCTCGCTGAGAAAATGCCAAAAAGCGGATTTCTGTCATAACATTGATTTACCTTCTGATTTTTTAAGGCAAGCTATTGAAAACGTTGGAAAATTGGAGAAAGGTGTCTATGTAGTTGATTTGAGAGACTCATTTCATTATTGGACTCACCAAACCACTTACAGTGTTTCAGGTACAAAATGACTGTTTCTCGCTGAGAAAATGCCAAAAAGCGGATTTCTGTCATAACATTGATTTACCTTCTGATTTTTTAAGGCAAGCTATTGAAAACGTTAGAAAATTGGAGAAAGGTGTCTATGTAGTTGATTTGAGAGACTCATTTCATTATTGGACTCACCAAACCACTTACAGTGTTTCAGGTACAAAATGACTGTTTCTCGCTGAGAAAATGCCAAAAAGCGGATTTCTGTCATAACATTGATTTACCTTCTGATTTTTTAAGGCAAGCTATTGAAAACGTTAGAAAATTGGAGAAAGGAGTCTATGTAGTTGATTTGAGAGACTCATTTCATTATTGGACTCACCAAACCACTTACAGTGTTTCAGGTACAAAATGACTGTTTCTTGCTGAGAAAATGCCAAAAAGCGGATTTCTGTCATAACATTGATTTACCTTCTGATTTTTTAAGGCAAGCTATTGAAAACGTTGGAAAATTGGAGAAAGGTGTCTATGTAGTTGATTTGAGGGACTCATTTCATTATTGGACTCACCAAACCACTTACAGTGTTTCAGGTACAAAATGACTGTTTCTCGCTGAGAAAATGCCAAAAAGCGGATTTCTGTCATAACATTGATTTACCTTCTGATTTTTTAAGGCAAGCTATTGAAAATGTCGGAAAATTGGAGAAAGGAGTCTATGTAGTTGATTTGAGAGACTCATTTCATTATTGGACTCACCAAACCACTTACAGTGTTTCAGGTACAAAATGACTGTTTCTCGCTGAGAAAATGCCAAAAAGCGGATTTCTGTCATAACATTGATTTACCTTCTGATTTTTTAAGGCAAGCTATTGAAGGCGTTAGAAAATTGGAGAAAGGTGTCTATGTAGTTGATTTGAGAGACTCATTTCATTATTGGACTCACCAAACCACTTACAGTGTTTCAGGTACAAAATGACTGTTTCTCGCTGAGAAAATGCCAAAAAGCGGATTTCTGTCATAACATTGATTTACCTTCTGATTTTTCAAGGCAAGCTATTGAAAACGTCATAAAATTGGAGAAAGGAGTCTATGTAGTTGATTTGAGAGACTCATTTCATTATTGGACTCACCAAACCACTTACAGTGTTTCAGGTACAAAATGACTGTTTCTCGCTGAGAAACTGCCAAAAAGCGGATTTCTGTCATAACATTGATTTACCTTCTGATTTTTTAAGGCAAGCTATTGAAAACGTTAGAAAATTGGAGAAAGGAGTCTATGTAGTTGATTTGAGAGACTCATTTCATTATTGGACTCACCAAACCACTTACAGTGTTTCAGGTACAAAATGACTGTTTCTCGCTGAGAAAATGCCAAAAAGCGGATTTCTGTCATAACATTGATTTACCTTCTGATTTTTCAAGGCAAGCTATTGAAAACGTCATAAAATTGGAGAAAGGTGTCTACGTAGTTGATTTGAGAGACTCATTTCATTATTGGACTCACCAAACCACTTACAGTGTTTCAGGTACAAAATGACTGTTTCTCGCTGAAAAAAAGGCCAAAAAGCGGATTTCTGTCATAACATTGATTTACCTTCTGATTTTTTAAGGCAAGCTATTGAAAACGTTAGAAAATTGGAGAAAGGTGTCTATGTAGTTGATTTGAGCGACTCATTTCATTATTGGACTCACCAAACCACTTACAGTGTTTCAGGTACAAAATGACTGTTTCTCACTGAGAAAAGGCCAAAAAGCGGATTTCTGTCATAACATTGATTTACCTTCTGATTTTTCAAGGCAAGCTATTGAAAATGTCGGAAAATTGGAGAAAGGAGTCTATGTAGTTGATTTGAGAGACTCATTTCATTATTGGACTCACCAAACCACTTACAGTGTTTCAGGTACAAAATGACTGTTTCTCGCTGAGAAAATGCCAAAAAGCGGATTTCTGTCATAACATTGATTTACCTTCTGATTTTTTAAGGCAAGCTATTGAAAACGTTAGAAAATTGGAGAAAGGTGTCTATGTAGTTGATTTGAGAGACTCATTTCATTATTGGACTCTCCAAACCGCTTACAGTGTTTCAGGTACAAAATGACTGTTTCTCGCTGAGAAAATGCCAAAAAGCGGATTTCTGTCATAACATTGATTTACCTTCTGATTTTTTAAGGCAAGCTATTGAAAACGTTGGAAAATTGGAGAAAGGTGTCTATGTAGTTGATTTGAGGGACTCATTTCATTATTGGACTCACCAAACCACTTACAGTGTTTCAGGTAAAAAATGACTGTTTCTCGCTGAGAAAATGCCAAAAAGCGGATTTCTGTCATAACATTGATTTACCTTCTGATTTTTTAAGGCAAGCTATTGAAAACGTTAGAAAATTGGAGAAAGGTGTTTATGTCGTTGATTTGAGAGACTCATTTCATTATTGGACTCACCAAACCACTTACAGTGTTTCAGGTACAAAATGACTGTTTCTCGCTGAGAAAATGCCAAAAAGCGGATTTCTGTCATAACATTGATTTACCTTCTGATTTTTCAAGGCAAGCTATTGAAAACGTCATAAAATTGGAGAAAGGAGTCTATGTAGTTGATTTGAGGGACTCATTTCATTATTGGACTCACCAAACCACTTACAGTGTTTCAGGTACAAAATGACTGTTTCTCGCTGAGGAAATGCCAAAAAGCGGATTTCTGTCATAACATTGATTTACCTTCTGATTTTTTAAGGCAAGCTATTGAAAACGTTAGAAAATTGGAGAAAGGAGTCTATGTAGTTGATTTGAGAGACTCATTTCATTATTGGACTCAGCAAACCACTTACAGTGTTTCAGGTTCAAAATGACTGTTTCTCGCTGAGAAACTGCCAAAAAGCGGATTTCTGTAATAACATTGTTTCAAGTGTCTGAGAGAGCTTAGCAAGGGGCCTCGCATTGACCATTACTTCCTTAGAGGTAGGGCAAATCAGTTGAGTGAAGCCCAATGGCAGGATATTCACCACAGTCCACAGGGTATCAGAACCCCAGACGAAGCTCAATCAAGCACAGATCCATTTATGAACATCAGCCCAGAGCCCATCCAGCCACAGACAGCAGTAGAGCGGAGGCTGACTGGACGAAAACCTCAAATCTTGTGGCCTAAATCCTGTCAGAAAAAGGAGTGGGAAACCACAGACACAGACCTCGTCCACCTTTTAGAAGGTCTGAAAGGGGGTGTGGAGAAAAAACTGGACAAGATCGGAGAGACCATTTATAGCTATGGAGCAGAGAGATTTGGTGTGAAACGTGAGAACTTGCAGACACAGAAGGAACCATCTGCTCATCTCAAGTCCAGGAGACAACAAGAGATTCAGAGACTCGTGAAAGAAAGGAGGTGCCTGAGGAAACAATGGAAGAAGGCCACGGAAGTGGAAAGGAAAGGCCTTGGGGCACTACAGGGCGACATCAAGCAGCGTCTGGCAGCACTGCGAAGAGCAGAATGCCTGAGAAGGCAACATAAGAAGAGAGAGCGAACGAGGACTGCCTTCTACAGAGATCCCTATAAATTTGTTAAGGACCTCTTTGTCAGGGAGAAATCTGGGACCCTCAAAGTACCCATAAGAGAACTGGAAGAACATCTTCGGAAGACCTACTCCGACAAACAGAGGCATGTGCCAGCCAGCATTCCGGAGGATATGCCACCCATCCAACCACCTGAGCACCAGATGGAAACAAGGCCCCCCACATGGAGCGAAGTTGAGAGCACAGTAAAACGGGCAAGAACAGCTTCAGCCCCGGGGCCCAACGGCATTCCATACAGGGTGTATAAGAACACGCCAGGCATCTTGAAATACCTCTGGAAGCTTATGAAATTGGCATGGGAAAAAGGAATGATACCAAAGGCATGGCGACGGGCAGGAGGGATCCTGATTCCCAAAGAGAAGAATTCCTCAACCATCGAGCAGTTTCGCCAGATCAGCCTTCTCAATGTAGAAGGAAAGATTTTCTTCAGTGTCGTGGCCCCTAGGCTCTCAGCATTCCTGCTGGCGAACAACTTTGTTGACACCTCAGTGCAAAAGGCAGGGATAAGTGGGTTCTCAGGTTACTTGGAACACACAAATGTCATCGGGCACCAAGTACAGACGGCCAAGAAGGAGAAGAAAGACCTGCATGTGGTGTTTTTAGATCTTGCCAATGCCTTCGGGTCAGTGCCTCATGAGATCTTGTGGACAGCGTTCAACTTCTTTCAAGTGCCAGAGGGCATCACAAGTCTAGTCAAAGCCTACTTCCAGGATCTCCAATTCTGTGTTACAGCACAGGATAGTACAACTGCCTGGCAGCACCTTGAGATAGGCATTATGGCGGGCTGCACCATCTCGCCCCTGGTGTTTACAATGGCAATGGAGCTACTTATTCGTGCATCACGATGGGTGGTTGGAGGAGAACGATTGAAGAGCGGGCTCCGTCTTCCCCCAATCAGGGCGTACATGGACGACATGAAGACAATAACAACAACGGTCGCATGTACCAAACGTCTGCTGGAGAAACTCCGGGGAAACATCAAATGGGCACGAATGGAGATTAAACCCAGCAAATCCCGTAGCATCTCCATTGTCAAAGGTAAGCTCACCAATGCAAGGTTCTATGTGGACGACCAGCCAATCCCAACAGTTCTGGAGAAGCCTATCAAAAGCCTTGGCCGATGGTATAGCGCAGAACTTAAAGACTCTGAGCAGGTGGAACAACTCAGGCAGGATACATCAGCGGCCTCAAGCAGATTAACAACACTGCTCTCCCTGGAAAATTGAAGCTATGGTGCTTTAAGTTTGGGCTGCTACCTCGCCTCATGTGGCCAATTTCCATCTATGAGGTCACCTTATCTTATGTCAATCGGCTTGAGAGACTGGTGAATGCCCAAGTGAGGAAGTGGCTTGGACCGCCGAGATGCCTTTCCAGCATAGGCCTGTATGGCAATGGAGCGCTCTCCCTTCCAATCTCAAGCCTGGTGGAGGAGTACAAATGTGCCAAAACAAGGGTGGAAATGACTCTTACAGAATCCCGGGACCCATGCGTCAGAGATGCGGCTCCAAACCTGGCAACAGGGAGGAAATGGAAACCATCTGCAGCAGTAGCAGTGGCAAAGACCACCCTCAGACACCGGGATATAGTGGGACGAGTCCAACATGGCAGAGTGGGTCTTGGCCTGGAAGCAACAACACCCGCTTGGCAAAAGGCTACTCCGTCTGAACGGCGACACATGGTGGTTGAGGAGGTGCGCAACCAGGGGGAGGCAGCCAGGTGTGCCAAGGCAGTCTCCCAAGCCCAGCAAGGACGCTGGATGAGGTGGGAGGGTGTGGAGAGGAGGAAAATCACGTGGAATGAGATGTGGAGCATGGAGGCTAATAGACTCAGCTTCATCATCAGAGCCACTTATGATGTCCTGCCCTCTCCAACCAACCTACATCTCTGGTATGGAGAGGACCCAGCCTGCCTGCAGTGTGCAGCCCCAGCAACCCTCAAACACATCCTGGTGGGTTGCAAGACCAGCCTGACTCAAGGAAGATACACCTGGCGCCATAACCAAGGGTTGAAGGGCTTGGCTGCCGAACTTGAGGACAAGAGGGTCACCATCAACGCCATGCCTTTCAAAACCCAGACCACCCTCCCACGGAAGACAACATTCGTCCGACAAGGGGAGAAACGGAGAACCAAGCCATCACCTCCAAACTCAGGCCCACTGGACACAGCCCGGGATTGGGAAATGCGGGTAGACCTCAGCCAGAGGCTCACTTTCCCGCCAGAAATCGCAGCAACCAACCTGCGCCCAGATTTGGTCCTCTGGTCCAAGTCCTGCCGGCGTGTCTTCATTGTGGAGCTGACTGTCCCGTGGGAGGATAACATCGACGAAGCATTCGAAAGAAAAACGCTGCGTTATGCTAACCTAGCAGCTGATGCTGAGGCGCGGGGATGGAACGTAAAGGTGTGGCCAGTGGAGGTTGGCTGCCGAGGCTTTGTAGCCAGGTCCACCACACGGCTCCTGAAGGAAGTTGGGATCAGAGGACAGGCCCAGCGGAAGGCAATAAAAGAACTTGCCAAAGCAGCCGAACGGAGCAGTCACTGGCTGTGGCTGAAACGGAGGGATGCAACATGGGCTGTTTGATGACCACGGGGTGCCACCATATGACACACACCCAAGTCTGATCAGCCTGTGGCAGGCCAACCTTGGAAGAGGGTGTATTGTGTTAAGAGGCCGAAACACCTGATGAAGACAAGGCACACAACTGATGACGTGTAGATTTGGTGGTGCCCCGCGATCCTGTCCAAACTCCACCCCACAGTCATGTCCGATAGGAGTTATCGTGCTGATATATTTTAGGGATATTAACAGCTAGTCCTATTAAGAATCCTACCTTCTGATTTTTTAAGGCAAGCTATTGAAAACGTCAGAAAATTGGAGAAAGGAGTCTATGTAGTTGATTTGAGAGACTCATTTCATTATTGGACTCACCAAACCACTTACAGTGTTTCAGGTACAAAATGACTGTTTCTCGCTGAGAAAATGCCAAAAAGCGGATTTCTGTCATAACATTGATTTACCTTCTGATTTTTTAAGGCAAGCTATGGAAAACGTCAGAAAATTGGAGAAAGGAGTCTATGTAGTTGATTTGAGAGACTCATTTCATTATTGGACTCACCAAACCACTTACAGTGTTTCAGGTACAAAATGAATGTTTCTCGCTGAGAAAATGCCAAAAAGCGGATTTCTGTCATAACATTGATTTACCTTCTGATTTTTTAAGGCAAGCTATTGAAAACGTTGGAAAATTGGAGAAAGGTGTCTATGTAGTTGATTTGAGGGACTCATTTCATTATTGGACTCACCAAACCACTTACAGTGTTTCAGGTACAAAATGACTGTTTCTCGCTGAGAAAATGCCAAAAAGCGGATTTCTGTCATAACATTGATTTACCTTCTGATTTTTCAAGGCAAGCTATTGAAAACGTCAGAAAATTGGAGAAAGGAGTCTATGTAGTTGATTTGAGAGACTCATTTCATTATTGGACTCACCAAACCACTTACAGTGTTTCAGGTACAAAATGACTGTTTCTCGCTGAGAAACTGCCAAAAAGCGGATCTCTGTCATAACATTGATTTGCCTTCTGATTTTTTAAGGCAAGCTATTGAAAACGTTAGAAAATTGGAGAAAGGTGTCTATGTAGTTGATTTGAGGGACTCATTTCATTATTGGACTCACCAAACCACTTACAGTGTTTCAGGTACAAAATGACTTTCTCGCTGAGAAAATGCCAAAAAGCGGATTTCTGTCATAACATTGATTTACCTGCTGATTTTTTAAGGCAAGCTATTGAAAACGTTGGAAAATTGGAGAAAGGTGTCTATGTAGTTGATTTGAGGGACTCATTTCATTATTGGACTCACCAAACCACTTACAGTGTTTCAGGTACAAAATGACTGTTTCTCGCTGAGAAAATGCCAAAAAGCGGATTTCTGTCATAACATTGATTTACCTTCTGATTTTTCAAGGCAAGCTATTGAAAACGTCAGAAAATTGGAGAAAGGAGTCTATGTAGTTGATTTGAGAGACTCATTTCATTATTGGACTCACCAAACCACTTACAGTGTTTCAGGTACAAAATGACTGTTTCTCGCTGAGAAACTGCCAAAAAGCGGATCTCTGTCATAACATTGATTTGCCTTCTGATTTTTTAAGGCAAGCTATTGAAAACGTTAGAAAATTGGAGAAAGGTGTCTATGTAGTTGATTTGAGGGACTCATTTCATTATTGGACTCACCAAACCACTTACAGTGTTTCAGGTACAAAATGACTTTCTCGCTGAGAAAATGCCAAAAAGCGGATTTCTGTCATAACATTGATTTACCTGCTGATTTTTCAAGGCAAGCTATTGAAAACGTCAGAAAATTGGATAAAGGAGTCTAAGTAGTTGATTTGAGGGACACATTTCATTATTGGACTCACCAAACCACTTACAGTGTTTCAGGTACAAAATGACCGTTTCTCGCTGAGAAAATGCCAAAAAGCGGATTTCTGTAATAACATTGTTTTACCTTGTGATTTTTTAAGGCAAGCTATTGAAAACGTCAGAAAATTGGAGAAAGGAGTCTATGTAGTTGATTTGAGGGACTCATTTCATTATTGGACTCACCAAACCACTTACAGTGTTTCAGGTACAAAATGACTGTTTCTCGCTGAGAAACTGCCAAAAAGCGGATTTCTGTCATAACATTGATTTACCTTCTGATTTTTTAAGGCAAGCTATTGAAAACGTCAGAAAATTGGAGAAAAGAGTCTATGTAGTTTGATTTGAGAGACTCATATCATTATTGGACTCACCAAACCACTTACAGTGTTTCAGGTACAAAATGACTGTTTCTCGCTGAGAAAATGCCAAAAAGCGGATTTCTGTCATAACATTGATTTACCTTCTGATTTTTCAAGGCAAGCTATTGAAAACGTTAGAAAATTGGAGAAAGGTGTCTATGTAGTTGATTTGAGAGACTCATTTCATTATTGGACTCACCAAACCACTTACAGTGTTTCAGGTACAAAGTGACTGTTTCTCGCTGAGAAAATGCCAAAAAGCGGATTTCTGTAATAACATTGTTTTACCTTCTGAATTTTTAAGGCAACCTATTGAAAACGTCAGAAAATTGGAGAAAGGAGTCTATGTAGTTGATTTGAAAGACTCATTTCATTATTGGACTCACCAAACCACTTACAGTGTTTCAGGTACAAAATGACTGTTTCTCGCTGAGAAACTGCCAAAAAGCGGATTTCTGTCATAACATTGATTTACCTTCTGATTTTTTAAGGCAACCTATTGAAAACGTCAGAAAATTGGAGAAAAGAGTCTATGTAGTTTGATTTGAGAGACTCATTTCATTATTGGACTCACCAAACCACTTACAGTGTTTCAGGTACAAAATGACTGTTTCTCGCTGAGAAAAGGCCAAAAAGCGGATTTCTGTCATAACATTGATTTACCTTCTGATTTTTTAAGGCAAGCTATTGAAAACGTTAGAAAATTGGAGAAAGGTGTCTATGTAGTTGATTTGAGCGACTCATTTCATTATTAGACTCACCAAACCACTTACAGTGTTTCAGGTACAAAATGACTGTTTCTCGCTGAGAAAATGCCAAAAAGCGGATTTCTGTCATAACATTGATTTACCTTCTGATTTTTCAAGGCAAGCTATTGAAAATGTCGGAAAATTGGAGAAAGGAGTCTATGTAGTTGATTCGAGAGACTCATTTCATTATTGGACTCACCAAACCACTTACAGTGTTTCAGGTACAAAATGACTGTTTCTCGCTGAGAAAATGCCAAAAAGCGGATTTCTGTCATAACATTGATTTACCTTCTTATTTTTTAAGGCAAGCTATTGAAAACGTTAGAAAATTGGAGAAAGGTGTCTATGTAGTTGATTTGAGAGACTCATTTCATTATTGGACTCACCAAACCACTTACAGTGTTTCAGGTACAAAATGACTGTTTCTCGCTGAGAAAATGCCAAAAAGCGGATTTCTGTCATAACATTGATTTACCTTCTGATTTTTCAAGGCAAGCTATTGAAAACGTCATAAAATTGGAGAAAGGAGTCTATGTAGTTGATTTGAGAGACTCATTTCATTATTGGACTCACCAAACCACTTACAGTGTTTCAGGTACAAAATGACTTTTTCTCGCTGAGAAAATGCCAAAAAGCGGATTTCTGTCATAACATTGATTTACCTTCTGATTTTTTAAGGCAAGCTATTGAAAACGTTGGAAAATTGGAGAAAGGTGTCTATGTAGTTGATTTGAGGGACTCATTTCATTATTGGACTCACCAAACCACTTACAGTGTTTCAGGTACAAAATGACTGTTTCTCGCTGAGAAAATGCCAAAAAGCGGATTTCTGTCATAACATTGATTTACCTTCTGATTTTTCAAGGCAAGCTATTGAAAATGTCGGAAAATTGGAGAAAGGAGTCTATGTAGTTGATTTGAGAGACTCATTTCATTATTGCACTCACCAAACCACTTACAGTGTTTCAGGTACAAAATGACTGTTTCTCGCTGAGAAAAGGCCAAAAAGCGGATTTCTGTCATAACATTGATTTACCTTCTGATTTTTCAAGGCAAGCTATTGAAAATGTCGGAAAATTGGAGAAAGGAGTCTATGTAGTTGATTTGAGAGACTTATTTCATTATTGGACTCACCAAACCACTTACAGTGTTTCAGGTACAAAATGACTGTTTCTCGCTGAGGAAATGCCAAAAAGCGGATTTCTGTCATAACATTGATTTACCTTCTGATTTTTTAAGGCAAGCTATTGAAAACGTTAGAAAATTGGAGAAAGGAGTCTATGTAGTTGATTTGAGAGACTCATTTCATTATTGGACTCACCAAACCACTTACAGTGTTTCAGGTTCAAAATGACTGTTTCTCGCTGAGAAACTGCCAAAAAGCGGATTTCTGTAATAACATCGTTTCAAGTGTCTGAGAGAGCTTAGCAAGGGGCCTCGCATTGACCATTACTTCCTTAGAGGTAGGGCAAATCAGTCGAGTGAAGCCCAATGGCAGGATATTCACCACAGTCCACAGGGTATCAGAACCCCAGACGAAGCTCAATCAAGCACAGATCCATTTATGAACATCAGCCCAGAGCCCATCCAGCCACAGACAGCAGTAGAGCGGAGGCTGACTGGACGAAAACCTCAAATCTTGTGGCCTAAATCCTGTCAGAAAAAGGAGTGGGAAACCACAGACACAGACCTCGTCCACCTTTTAGAAGGTCTGAAAGGGGGTGTGGAGAAAAAACTGGACAAGATCGGAGAGACCATTTATATCTATGGAGCAGAGAGATTTGGTGTGAAACGTGAGAACTTGCAGACACAGAAGGAACCATCTGCTCATCTCAAGTCCAGGAGACAACAAGAGATTCAGAGACTCGTGAAAGAAAGGAGGTGCCTGAGGAAACAATGGAAGAAGGCCACGGAAGTGGAAAGGAAAGGCCTTGGGGCACTACAGGGCAACAACAAGCAGCGTCTGGCAGCACTGCGAAGAGCAGAATGCCTGAGAAGGCAACATAAGAAGAGAGAGCGAACGAGGACTGCCTTCTACAGAGATCCCTATAAATTTGTTAAGGACCTCTTTGTCAGGGAGAAATCTGGGACCCTCAAAGTACCCATAAGAGAACTGGAAGAACATCTTCGGAAGACCTACTCCGACAAACAGAGGCATGTGCCAGCCAGCATTCCGGAGGATATGCCACCCATCCAACCACCTGAGCACCAGATGGAAACAAGGCCCCCCACATGGAGCGAAGTTGAGAGCACAGTAAAACGGGCAAGAACAGCTTCAGCCCCGGGGCCCAACGGCATTCCATACAGGGTGTATAAGAACACGCCAGGCATCTTGAAATACCTCTGGAAGCTTATGAAAGTGGCATGGGAAAAAGGAATGATACAAAAGGCATGGCGACGGGCAGGAGGGATCCTGATTCCCAAAGAGAAGAATTCCTCAACCATCGAGCAGTTTCGCCAGATCAGCCTTCTCAATGTGGAAGGAAAGATTTTCTTCAGTGTCGTGGCCCGTAGGCTCTCAGCATTCCTGCTGGCGAACAACTTTGTTGACACCTCAGTGCAAAAGGCAGGGATAAGTGGATTCTCAGGTTACTTGGAACACACAAATGTCATCGGGCACCAAGTACAGACGGCCAAGAAGGAGAAGAAAGACCTGCATGTGGTGTTTTTAGATCTTGCCAATGCCTTCGGGTCAGTGCCTCATGAGATCTTGTGGACAGCGTTCAACTTCTTTCAAGTGCCAGAGGGCATCACAAGTCTAGTCAAAGCCTACTTCCAGGATCTCCAATTCTGTGTTACAGCACAGGATAGTACAACTGCCTGGCAGCACCTTGAGATAGGCATTATGGCGGGCTGCACCATCTCGCCACTGGTGTTTACAATGGCAATGGAGCTACTTATTCGTGCATCACGATGGGTGGTTGGAGGAGAACGATTGAAGAGCGGGCTCCGTCTTCCCCCAATCAGGGCGTACATGGACGACATGACGACAATAACAACAACGGTCGCATGTACCAAACGTCTGCTGGAGAAACTCCGGGGAAACATCAAATGGGCACGAATGGAGATTAAACCCAGCAAATCCCGTAGCATCTCCATTGTCAAAGGTAAGCTCACCAATGCAAGGTTCTATGTGGACGACCAGCCAATCCCAACAGTTCTGGAGAAGCCTATCAAAAGCCTTGGCCGATGGTATAGCGCAGAACTTAAAGACTCTGAGGAGGTGGAACAACTCAGGCAGGATACAATCAGCGGCCTCAAGCAGATTAACAACACTGCTCTCCCTGGAAAATTGAAGCTATGGTGCTTTAAGTTTGGGCTGCTACCTCGCCTCATGTGGCCAATTTCCATCTATTATGTCAATCGGCTTGAGAGACTGGTGAATGCCCAAGTGAGGAAGTGGCTTGGACTGCCGAGATGCCTTTCCAGCATAGGCCTGTATGGCAATGGAGCGCTCTCCCTTCCAATCTCAAGCCTGGTGGAGGAGTACAAATGTGCCAAAACAAGGGTGGAAATGACTCTTACAGAATCCCGGGACCCATGCGTCAGAGATGCGGCTCCAAACCTGGCAACAGGGAGGAAATGGAAACCATCTGCAGCAGTAGCAGTGGCAAAGACCACCCTCAGACACCGGGATATAGTGGGACGAGTCCAACATGGCAGAGGGGGTCTTGGCCTGGAAGCAACAACACCCGCTTGGCAAAAGGCTACTCCGTCTGAACGGCGACACATGGTGGTTGAGGAGGTGCGCAACCAGGGGGAGGCAGCCAGGTGTGCCAAGGCAGTCTCCCAAGCCCAGCAAGGACGCTGGATGAGGTGGGAGGGTGTGGAGAGGAGGAAAATCACGTGGAATGAGATGTGGAGCATGGAGGCTAATAGGCTCAGCTTCATCATCAGAGCCACTTATGATGTCCTGCCCTCTCCAACCAACCTACATCTCTGGTATGGAGAGGACCCAGCCTGCCTGCAGTGTGCAGCCCCAGCAACCCTCAAACACATCCTGGTGGGTTGCAAGACCAGCCTGACTCAAGGAAGATACACCTGGCGCCATAACCAAGGGTTGAAGGGCTTGGCTGCCGAACTTGAGGACAAGAGGGTCACCATCAACGCCATGCCTTTCAAAACCCAGACCACCCTCCCACGGAAGACAACATTCGTCCGACAAGGGGAGAAACGGAGAACCAAGCCATCACCTCCAAACTCAGGCCCACTGGACACAGCCCGGGATTGGGAAATGCGGGTAGACCTCAGCCAGAGGCTCACTTTCCCGCCAGAAATCGCAGCAACCAACCTGCGCCCAGATTTGGTCCTCTGGTCCAAGTCCTGCCGGCGTGTCTTCATTGTGGAGCTGACTGTCCCGTGGGAGGATAACATCGACGAAGCATTCGAAAGAAAAATGCTGCGTTATGCTAACCTAGCAGCTGATGCTGAGGCGCGGGGATGGAACGTAAAGGTGTGGCCAGTGGAGGTTGGCTGCCGAGGCTTTGTAGCCAGGTCCACCACACGGCTCCTGAAGGAAGTTGGGATCAGAGGACAGGCCCAGCGGAAGGCAATAAAAGAACTTGCCAAAGCAGCCGAACGGAGCAGTCACTGGCTGTGGCTGAAACGGAGGGATGCAACATGGGCTGTTTGATGACCACGGGGTGCCACCATATGACACACACCCAGGTCTGATCAGCCTGTGGCAGGCCAACCTTGGAAGAGGGTGTATTGTGTTAAGAGGCCGAAACACCTGATGAAGACAAGGCACACAACTGATGACGTGTAGATTTGGTGGTGCCCCGCGATCCTGTCCAAACTCCACCCCACAGTCATGTCCGATAGGAGTTATCGTGCTGATATATTTTAGGGATATTAACAGCTAGTCCTATTAAGAATCCTACCTTCTGATTTTTTAAGGCAAGCTATTGAAAACGTCAGAAAATTGGAGAAAGGAGTCTATGTAGTTGATTTGAGAGACTCATTTCATTATTGGACTCACCAAACCACTTACAGTGTTTCAGGTACAAAATGACTGTTTCTCGCTGAGAAAATGCCAAAAAGCGGATTTCTGTCATAACATTGATTTACCTTCTTATTTTTTAAGGCAAGCTATTGAAAACGTTGGAAAATTGGAGAAAGGTGTCTATGTAGTTGATTTGAGGGACTCATTTCATTATTGGACTCACCAAACCACTTACAGTGTTTCAGGTACAAAATGACTGTTTCTCGCTGAGAAAATGCCAAAAAGCGGATTTCTGTCATAACATTGATTTACCTTCTGATTTTTCAAGGCAAGCTATTGAAAATGTCGGAAAATTGGAGAAAGGAGTCTATGAAGTTGATTTGAGAGACTCATTTCATTATTGGACTCACCAAACCTCTTACAGTGTTTCAGGTACAAAATGACTGTTTCTCGCTGAGAAAATGCCAAAAAGCGGATTTCTGTCATAACATTGAACAGAACGATTCAACAGGGATAAACGGAGGTCTGGCAGCACTGCGAAGAGCAGAATGCCTGAGAAGGCAACATAAGAAGAGAGAGCGAACGAGGACTGCCTTCTACAGAGATCCCTATAAATTTGTTAAGGATCTCTTTGTCAGGGAGAAATCTGGGACCCTCAAAGGCAAGCTATTGAAAACGTTAGAAAATTGGAGAAAGGTGTCTATGTAGTTGATTTGAGAGACTCATTTCATTATTGGACTCTCCAAACCGCTTACAGTGTTTCAGGTACAAAATGACTGTTTCTCGCTGAGAAAATGCCAAAAAGCGGATTTCTGTCATAACATTGATTTACCTTCTTATTTTTTAAGGCAAGCTATTGAAAACGTTAGAAAATTGGAGAAAGGTGTCTATGTAGTTGATTTGAGAGACTCATTTCATTATTGGACTCACCAAACCACTTACAGTGTTTCAGGTACAAAATGACTGTTTCTCGCTGAGAAAATGCCAAAAAGCGGATTTCTGTCATAACATTGATTTACCTTCTGATTTTTTAAGTCAAGCTATTGAAAACGTTAGAAAATTGGAGAAAGGAGTCTATGTAGTTGATTTGAGAGACTCATTTCATTATTGGACTCACCAAACCACTTACAGTGTTTCAGGTACAAAATGACTGTTTCTCGCTGAGAAAAGGCCAAAAAGCGGATTTCTGTCATAACATTGATTTACCTTCTGATTTTTTAAGGCAAGCTATTGAAAACGTTAGAAAATTGGAGAAAGGTGTCTATGTAGTTGATTTGAGCGACTCATTTCATTATTGGACTCACCAAACCACTTACAGTGTTTCAGGTACAAAATGACTGTTTCTCGCTGAGAAAATGCCAAAAAGCGGATTTCTGTCATAACATTGATTTACCTTCTGATTTTTCAAGGCAAGCTATTGAAAATGTCGGAAAATTGGAGAAAGGAGTCTATGTAGTTGATTTGAGAGACTCATTTCATTATTGGACTCACCAAACCACTTACAGTGTTTCAGGTACAAAATGACTGTTTCTCGCTGAGAAAAGGCCAAAAAGCGGATTTCTGTCATAACATTGATTTACCTTCTTATTTTTTAAGGCAAGCTATTGAAAACGTTAGAAAATTGGAGAAAGGTGTCTATGTAGTTGATTTGAGAGACTCATTTCATTATTGGACTCACCAAACCACTTACAGTGTTTCAGGTACAAAATGACTGTTTCTCGCTGAGAAAATGCCAAAAAGCCGATTTCTGTCATAACATTGATTTACCTTCTGATTTTTCAAGGCAAGCTATTGAAAACGTCATAAAATTGGAGAAAGGAGTCTATGTAGTTGATTTGAGAGACTCATTTCATTATTGGACTCACCAAACCACTTACAGTGTTTCAGGTACAAAATGACTGTTTCTCGCTGAGAAAATGCCAAAAAGCGGATTTCTGTCATAACATTGATTTACCTTCTGATTTTTTAAGGCAAGCTATTGAAAACGTTAGAAAATTGGAGAAAGGAGTCTATGTAGTTGATTTGAGAGACTCATTTCATTATTGGACTCACCAAACCACTTACAGTGTTTCAGGTACAAAATGACTGTTTCTCGCTGAGAAAATGCCAAAAAGCGGATTTCTGTCATAACATTGATTTACCTTCTGATTTTTTAAGGCAAGCTATTGAAAACGTTGGAAAATTGGAGAAAGGTGTCTATGTAGTTGATTTGAGGGACTCATTTCATTATTGGACTCACCAAACCACTTACAGTGTTTCAGGTACAAAATGACTGTTTCTCGCTGAGAAAATGCCAAAAAGCGGATTTCTGTCATAACATTGATTTACCTTCTGATTTTTCAAGGCAAGCTATTGAAAACGTCATAAAATTGGAGAAAGGTGTCTATGTAGTTGATTTGAGCGACTCATTTCATTATTGGACTCACCAAACCACTTACAGTGTTTCAGGTACAAAATGACTGTTTCTCGCTGAGAAAATCCCAAAAAGCGGATTTCTGCCATAACATTGATTTACCTTCTGATTTTTCAAGGCAAGCTATTGAAAATGTCGGAAAATTGGAGAAAGGAGTCTATGTAGTTGATTTGAGAGACTCATTTCATTATTGGACTCACCAAACCACTTACAGTGTTTCAGGTACAAAATGACTGTTTCTCGCTGAGAAAATGCCAAAAAGTGGATTTCTGTCATAACATTGATTTACCTTCTGATTTTTCAAGGCAAGCTATTGAAAATGTCGGAAAATTGGAGAAAGGAGTCTATGTAGTTGATTTGAGAGACTCATTTCATTATTGGACTCACCAAACCACTTACAGTGTTTCAGGTACAAAATGACTGTTTCTCGCTGAGAAAATGCCAAAAAGCGGATTTCTGTCATAACATTGATTTACCTTCTGATTTTTCAAGGCAAGCTATTGAAAACGTTAGAAAATTGGAGAAAGGTGTCTATGTAGTTGATTTGAGCGACTCATTTCATTATTGGACTCACCAAACCACTTACAGTGTTTCAGGTACAAAATGACTGTTTCTCGCTGAGAAAATCCCAAAAAGCGGATTTCTGCCATAACATTGATTTACCTTCTGATTTTTCAAGGCAAGCTATTGAAAATGTCGGAAAATTGGAGAAAGGACTCTATGTAGTTGATTTGAGAGACTCATTTCATTATTGGACTCACCAAACCACTTACAGTGTTTCAGGTACAAAATGACTGTTTCTCGCTGAGAAAATGCCAAAAAGCGGATTTCTGTCATAACATTGATTTACCTTCTGATTTTTTAAGGCAAGCTATTGAAAACGTTAGAAAATTGGAGAAAGGTGTCTATGTAGTTGATTTGAGAGACTCATTTCATTATTGGACTCTCCAAACCGCTTACAGTGTTTCAGGTACAAAATGACTGTTTCTCGCTGAGAAAATGCCAAAAAGCGGATTTCTGTCATAACATTGATTTACCTTCTTATTTTTTAAGGCAAGCTATTGAAAACGTTAGAAAATTGGAGAAAGGTGTCTATGTAGTTGATTTGAGAGACTCATTTCATTATTGGACTCACCAAACCACTTACAGTGTTTCAGGTACAAAATGACTGTTTCTCGCTGAGAAAATGCCAAAAAGCGGATTTCTGTCATAACATTGATTTACCTTCTGATTTTTCAAGGCAAGCTATTGAAAACGTCATAAAATTGGAGAAAGGAGTCTATGTAGTTGATTTGAGAGACTCATTTCATTATTGGACTCACCAAACCACTTACAGTGTTTCAGGTACAAAATGACTGTTTCTCGCTGAGAAAATGCCAAAAAGCGGATTTCTGCCATAACATTGATTTACCTTCTGATTTTTCAAGGCAAGCTATTGAAAACGTTGGAAAATTGGAGAAAGGTGTCTATGTAGTTGATTTGAGGGACTCATTTCATTATTGGACTCACCAAACCACTTACAGTGTTTCAGGTACAAAATGACTGTTTCTCGCTGAGAAAATGCCAAAAAGCGGATTTCTGTCATAACATTTATTTACCTTCTGATTTTTTAAGGCAAGCTATTGAAAACGTTAGAAAATTGGAGAAAGGTGTCTATGTAGTTGATTTGAGCGACTCATTTCATTATTGGACTCACCAAACCACTTACAGTGTTTCAGGTACAAAATGACTGTTTCTCGCTGAGAAAATCCCAAAAAGCGGATTTCTGCCATAACATTGATTTACCTTCTGATTTTTCAAGGCAAGCTATTGAAAATGTCGGAAAATTGGAGAAAGGAGTCTATGTAGTTGATTTGAGAGACTCATTTCATTATTGGACTCACCAAACCACTTACAGTGTTTCAGGTACAAAATGACTGTTTCTCGCTGAGAAAATGCCAAAAAGTGGATTTCTGTCATAACATTGATTTACCTTCTGATTTTTCAAGGCAAGCTATTGAAAATGTCGGAAAATTGGAGAAAGGAGTCTATGTAGTTGATTTGAGAGACTCATTTCATTATTGGACTCACCAAACCACTTACAGTGTTTCAGGTACAAAATGACTGTTTCTCGCTGAGAAAATGCCAAAAAGCGGATTTCTGTCATAACATTGATTTACCTTCTGATTTTTCAAGGCAAGCTATTGAAAACGTTAGAAAATTGGAGAAAGGTGTCTATGTAGTTGATTTGAGCGACTCATTTCATTATTGGACTCACCAAACCACTTACAGTGTTTCAGGTACAAAATGACTGTTTCTCGCTGAGAAAATCCCAAAAAGCGGATTTCTGCCATAACATTGATTTACCTTCTGATTTTTCAAGGCAAGCTATTGAAAATGTCGGAAAATTGGAGAAAGGACTCTATGTAGTTGATTTGAGAGACTCATTTCATTATTGGACTCACCAAACCACTTACAGTGTTTCAGGTACAAAATGACTGTTTCTCGCTGAGAAAATGCCAAAAAGCGGATTTCTGTCATAACATTGATTTACCTTCTGATTTTTTAAGGCAAGCTATTGAAAACGTTAGAAAATTGGAGAAAGGTGTCTATGTAGTTGATTTGAGAGACTCATTTCATTATTGGACTCTCCAAACCGCTTACAGTGTTTCAGGTACAAAATGACTGTTTCTCGCTGAGAAAATGCCAAAAAGCGGATTTCTGTCATAACATTGATTTACCTTCTTATTTTTTAAGGCAAGCTATTGAAAACGTTAGAAAATTGGAGAAAGGTGTCTATGTAGTTGATTTGAGAGACTCATTTCATTATTGGACTCACCAAACCACTTACAGTGTTTCAGGTACAAAATGACTGTTTCTCGCTGAGAAAATGCCAAAAAGCGGATTTCTGTCATAACATTGATTTACCTTCTGATTTTTCAAGGCAAGCTATTGAAAACGTCATAAAATTGGAGAAAGGAGTCTATGTAGTTGATTTGAGAGACTCATTTCATTATTGGACTCACCAAACCACTTACAGTGTTTCAGGTACAAAATGACTGTTTCTCGCTGAGAAAATGCCAAAAAGCGGATTTCTGTCATAACATTGATTTACCTTCTGATTTTTTAAGGCAAGCTATTGAAAACGTTAGAAAATTGGAGAAAGGAGTCTATGTAGTTGATTTGAGAGACTCATTTCATTATTGGACTCACCAAACCACTTACAGTGTTTCAGGTACAAAATGACTGTTTCTCGCTGAGAAAATGCCAAAAAGCGGATTTCTGTCATAACATTGATTTACCTTCTGATTTTTTAAGGCAAGCTATTGAAAACGTTAGAAAATTGGAGAAAGGAGTCTATGTAGTTGATTTGAGAGACTCATTTCATTATTGGACTCACCAAACCACTTACAGTGTTTCAGGTACAAAATGACTGTTTCTCGCTGAGAAAATGCCAAAAAGCGGATTTCTGTCATAACATTGATTTACCTTCTGATTTTTTAAGGCAAGCTATTGAAAACGTTGGAAAATTGGAGAAAGGTGTCTATGTAGTTGATTTGAGGGACTCATTTCATTATTGGACTCACCAAACCACTTACAGTGTTTCAGGTACAAAATGACTGTTTCTCGCTGAGAAAATGCCAAAAAGCGGATTTCTGTCATAACATTGATTTACCTTCTTATTTTTTAAGGCAAGCTATTGAAAACGTTAGAAAATTGGAGAAAGGTGTCTATGTAGTTGATTTGAGAGACTCATTTCATTATTGGACTCACCAAACCACTTACAGTGTTTCAGGTACAAAATGACTGTTTCTCGCTGAGAAAATGCCAAAAAGCGGATTTCTGTCATAACATTGATTTACCTTCTGATTTTTCAAGGCAAGCTATTGAAAACGTCATAAAATTGGAGAAAGGAGTCTATGTAGTTGATTTGAGAGACTCATTTCATTATTGGACTCACCAAACCACTTACAGTGTTTCAGGTACAAAATGACTGTTTCTCGCTGAGAAAATGCCAAAAAGCGGATTTCTGTCATAACATTGATTTACCTTCTGATTTTTCAAGGCAAGCTATTGAAAACGTCATAAAATTGGAGAAAGGAGTCTATGTAGTTGATTTGAGAGACTCATTTCATTATTGGACTCACCAAACCACTTACAGTGTTTCAGGTACAAAATGACTGTTTCTCGCTGAGAAAATGCCAAAAAGCGGATTTCTGTCATAACATTGATTTACCTTCTGATTTTTTAAGGCAAGCTGTTGAAAACGTTGGAAAATTGGAGAAAGGTGTCTATGTAGTTGATTTGAGGGACTCATTTCATTATTGGACTCACCAAACCACTTACAGTGTTTCAGGTACAAAATGACTGTTTCTCGCTGAGAAAATGCCAAAAAGCGGATTTCTGTCATAACATTGATTTACCTTCTTATTTTTTAAGGCAAGCTATTGAAAACTTTAGAAAATTGGAGAAAGGTGTCTATGTAGTTGATTTGAGCGACTCATTTCATTATTGGACTCACCAAACCACTTACAGTGTTTCAGGTACAAAATGACTGTTTCTCGCTGAGAAAATGCCAAAAAGCGGATTTCTGTCATAACATTGATTTACCTTCTGATTTTTCAAGGCAAGCTATTGAAAATGTCGGAAAATTGGAGAAAGGAGTCTATGTAGTTGATTTGAGAGACTCATTTCATTATTGGACTCACCAAACCACTTACAGTGTTTCAGGTACAAAATGACTGTTTCTCGCTGAGAAAATGCCAAAAAGCGGATTTCTGTCATAACATTGATTTACCTTCTGATTTTTTAAGGCAAGCTATTGAAAACGTTAGAAAATTGGAGAAAGGTGTCTATGTAGTTGATTTGAGAGACTCATTTCATTATTGGACTCTCCAAACCGCTTACAGTGTTTCAGGTACAAAATGACTGTTTCTCGCTGAGAAAATGCCAAAAAGCGGATTTCTGTCATAACATTGATTTACCTTCTTATTTTTTAAGGCAAGCTATTGAAAACTTTAGAAAATTGGAGAAAGGTGTCTATGTAGTTGATTTGAGCGACTCATTTCATTATTGGACTCACCAAACCACTTACAGTGTTTCAGGTACAAAATGACTGTTTCTCGCTGAGAAAATGCCAAAAAGCGGATTTCTGTCATAACATTGATTTACCTTCTGATTTTTCAAGGCAAGCTATTGAAAATGTCGGAAAATTGGAGAAAGGAGTCTATGTAGTTGATTTGAGAGACTCATTTCATTATTGGACTCACCAAACCACTTACAGTGTTTCAGGTACAAAATGACTGTTTCTCGCTGAGAAAAGGCCAAAAAGCGGATTTCTGTCATAACATTGATTTACCTTCTTATTTTTTAAGGCAAGCTATTGAAAACGTTAGAAAATTGGAGAAAGGTGTCTATGTAGTTGATTTGAGAGACTCATTTCATTATTGGACTCACCAAACCACTTACAGTGTTTCAGGTACAAAATGACTGTTTCTCGCTGAGAAAATGCCAAAAAGCGGATTTCTGTCATAACATTGATTTACCTTCTGATTTTTCAAGGCAAGCTATTGAAAACGTCATAAAATTGGAGAAAGGAGTCTATGTAGTTGATTTGAGAGACTCATTTCATTATTGGACTCACCAAACCACTTACAGTGTTTCAGGTACAAAATGACTGTTTCTCGCTGAGAAAATGCCAAAAAGCGGATTTCTGTCATAACATTGATTTACCTTCTGATTTTTTAAGGCAAGCTATTGAAAACGTTAGAAAATTGGAGAAAGGAGTCTATGTAGTTGATTTGAGAGACTCATTTCATTATTGGACTCACCAAACCACTCACAGTGTTTCAGGTACAAAATGACTGTTTCTCGCTGAGAAAATGCCAAAAAGCGGATTTCTGTCATAACATTGATTTACCTTCTGATTTTTTAAGGCAAGCTATTGAAAACGTTGGAAAATTGGAGAAAGGTGTCTATGTAGTTGATTTGAGGGACTCATTTCATTATTGGACTCACCAAACCACTTACAGTGTTTCAGGTACAAAATGACTGTTTCTCGCTGAGAAAATGCCAAAAAGCGGATTTCTGTCATAACATTGATTTACCTTCTTATTTTTTAAGGCAAGCTATTGAAAACTTTAGAAAATTGGAGAAAGGTGTCTATGTAGTTGATTTGAGCGACTCATTTCATTATTGGACTCACCAAACCACTTACAGTGTTTCAGGTACAAAATGACTGTTTCTCGCTGAGAAAATGCCAAAAAGCGGATTTCTGTCATAACATTGATTTACCTTCTGATTTTTCAAGGCAAGCTATTGAAAATGTCGGAAAATTGGAGAAAGGAGTCTATGTAGTTGATTTGAGAGACTCATTTCATTATTGGACTCACCAAACCACTTACAGTGTTTCAGGTACAAAATGACTGTTTCTCGCTGAGAAAATGCCAAAAAGCGGATTTCTGTCATAACATTGATTTACCTTCTGATTTTTTAAGGCAAGCTATTGAAAACGTTAGAAAATTGGAGAAAGGTGTCTATGTAGTTGATTTGAGAGACTCATTTCATTATTGGACTCTCCAAACCGCTTACAGTGTTTCAGGTACAAAATGACTGTTTCTCGCTGAGAAAAGGCCAAAAAGCGGATTTCTGTCATAACATTGATTTACCTTCTTATTTTTTAAGGCAAGCTATTGAAAACGTTAGAAAATTGGAGAAAGGTGTCTATGTAGTTGATTTGAGAGACTCATTTCATTATTGGACTCACCAAACCACTTACAGTGTTTCGCGTTCAAAATGACTGTTTCTCGCTGAGAAAATGCCAAAAAGCGGATTTCTGTCATAACATTGATTTACCTTCTGATTTTTTTAAGGCAAGCTATTGAAAACGTCAGAAAATTGGAGAAAGGAGTGTATGTAGTTGATTTGAGAGACTCATGTCATTATTGGACTCACCAAACCACTTACAGTGTTTCAGGTACAAAATGACCGTTTCTCGCTGAGAAAATGCCAAAAAGCGGATTTCTGTAATAACATTGTTTTACCTTCTGATTTTTTAAGGCAAGCTATTGAAAACGTTGGAAAATTGGAGAAAGGAGTCTATGTAGTTGATTTGAGAGACTCATTTCATTATTGGACTCACCAAACCACTTACAGTGTTTCAGGTACAAAATGACTGTTTCTCGCTGAGAAAATGCCAAAAAGCGGATTTCTGTCATAACATTGTTTTACCTTCTGATTTTTTAAGGCAAGCTATTGAAAACGTTAGAAAATTGGAGAAAGGAGTCTATGTAGTTGATTTGAGAGACTCATTTCATTATTGGACTCACCAAACCACTTACAGTGTTTCAGGTTCAAAATGACTGTTTCTCGCTGAGAAACTGCCAAAAAGCGGATTTCTGTAATAACATTGTTTCAAGTGTCTGAGAGAGCTTAGCAAGGGGCCTCGCATTGACCATTACTTCCTTAGAGGTAGGGCAAATCAGTCGAGTGAAGCCCAGTGGCAGGATATTCACCACAGTCCACAGGGTATCAGAACCCCAGACGAAGCTCAATCAAGCACAGATCCATTTATGAACATCAGCCCAGAGCCCATCCAGCCACAGACAGCAGTAGAGCGGAGGCTGACTGGACGAAAACCTCAAATCTTGTGGCCTAAATCCTGTCAGAAAAAGGAGTGGGAAACCACAGACACAGACCTCGTCCACCTTTTAGAAGGTCTGAAAGGGGGTGTGGAGAAAAAACTGGACAAGATCGGAGAGACCATTTATAGCTATGGAGCAGAGAGATTTGGTGTGAAACGTGAGAACTTGCAGACCCAGAAGGAACCATCTGCTCATCTAAAGTCCAGGAGACAACAAGAGATTCAGAGACTCGTGAAAGAAAGGAGGTGCCTGAGGAAACAATGGAAGAAGGCCACGGAAGTGGAAAGGAAAGGCCTTGGGGCACTACAGGGCGACATCAAGCAGCGTCTGGCAGCACTGCGAAGAGCAGAATGCCTGAGAAGGCAACATAAGAAGAGAGAGCGAACGAGGACTGCCTTCTACAGAGATCCCTATAAATTTGTTAAGGACCTCTTGGTCAGGGAGAAATCTGGGACCCTCAAAGTACCCATAAGAGAACTGGAAGAACATCTTCGGAAGACCTACTCCGACAAACAGAGGCATGTGCCAACCAGCATTCCGGAGGATATGCCACCCATCCAACCACCTGAGCACCAGATGGAAACAAGGCCCCCCACATGGAGCGAAGTTGAGAGCACAGTAAAACGGGCAAGAACAGCTTCAGCCCCGGGGCCCAACGGCATTCTATACAGGGTGTATAAGAACACGCCAGGCGTCTTGAAATACCTCTGGAAGCTTATGAAAGTGGCATGGGAAAAAGGAATGATACCAAAGGCATGGCGACGGGCAGGAGGGATCCTGATTCCCAAAGAGAAGAATTCCTCAACCATCGAGCAGTTTCGCCAGATCAGCCTTCTCAATGTGGAAGGAAAGATTTTCTTCAGTGTCGTGGCCCGTAGGCTCTCAGCATTCCTGCTGGCGAACAACTTTGTTGACACCTCAGTGCAAAAGGCAGGGATAAGTGGGTTCTCAGGTTGCTTGGAACACACAAATGTCATCTGGCACCAAGTACAGACGGCCAAGAAGGAGAAGAAAGACCTGCATGTGGTGTTTTTAGATCTTGCCAATGCCTTCGGGTCAGTGCCTCATGAGATCTTGTGGACAGCGTTCAACTTCTTTCAAGTGCCAGAGGGAATCGCAAGTCTAGTCAAAGCCTACTACCAGGATCTCCAATTCTGTGTTACAGCACAGGATAGTACAACTGCCTGGCAGCACCTTGAGATAGGCATTATGGCGGGCTGCACCATCTCGCCACTGGTGTTTACAATGGCAATGGAGCTACTTATTCGTGCATCACGATGGGTGGTTGGAGGAGAACGATTGAAGAGCCGGCTCCGTCTTCCCCCAATCAGGGCGTACATGGACGACATGACGACAATAACAACAACGGTCGCATGTACCAAACGTCTGCTGGAGAAACTCCGGGGAAACATCAAATGGGCACGAATGGAGATTAAACCCAGCAAATCCCGTAGCATCTCCATTGTCAAAGGTAAGCTCACCAATGCAAGGTTCTATGTGGACGACCAGCCAATCCCAACAGTTCTGGAGAAGCCTATCAAAAGCCTTGGCCGATGGTATAGCGCAGAACTTAAAGACTCTGAGCAGGTGGAACAACTCAGGCAGGATACAATCAGCGGCCTCAAGCAGATTAACAACACTGCTCTCCCTGGAAAATTGAAGCTATGGTGCTTTCAGTTTGGGCTGCTACCTCGCCTAATGTGGCCAATTTCCATCTATGAGGTCACCTTATCTCATGTCAATCGGCTTGAGAGACTGGTGAATGCCCAAGTGAGGAAGTGGCTTGGACTGCCGAGATGCCTTTCCAGCATAGGCCTGTATGGCAATGGAGCGCTCTCCCTTCCAATCTCAAGCCTGGTGGAGGAGTACAAATGTGCCAAAACAAGGGTGGAAATGACTCTTACAGAATCCCGGGACCCATGCGTCAGAGATGCGGCTCCAAACCTGGCAACAGGGAGGAAATGGAAACCATCTGCAGCAGTAGCAGTGGCAAAGACCACCCTCAGACACCGGGATATAGTGGGACGAGTCCAACATGGCAGAGGGGGTCTTGGCCTGGAAGCAACAACACCCGCTTGGCAAAAGGCTACTCCGTCTGAACGGCGACACATGGTGGTTGAGGAGGTGCGCAACCAGGAGGAGGCAGCCAGGTGTGCCAAGGCAGTCTCCCAAGCCCAGCAAGGACGCTGGATGAGGTGGGAGGGTGTGGAGAGGAGGAAAATCACGTGGAATGAGATGTGGAGCATGGAGGCTAATAGGCTCAGCTTCATCATCAGAGCCACTTATGATGTCCTGCCCTCTCCAACCGACCTACATCTCTGGTATGGAGAGGACCCAGCCTGCCTGCAGTGTGCAGCCCCAGCAACCCTCAAACACATCCTGGTGGGTTGCAAGACCAGCCTGACTCAAGGAAGATACACCTGGCGCCATAACCAAGTGTTGAAGTGCTTGGCTGCCGAACTTGAGGACAAGAGGGTCACCATCAACGCCATGCCTTTCAAAACCCAGACCACCCTCCCACGGAAGACAACATTCGTCCGACAAGGGGAGAAACGGAGAACCAAGCCATCACCTCCAAACTCAGGCCCACTGGACACAGCCCGGGATTGGGAAATGCGGGTAGACCTCAGCCAGAGGCTCACTTTCCCGCCAGAAATCGCAGCAACCAACCTGCGCCCAGATTTGGTCCTCTGGTCCAAGTCATGCCGGCGTGTCTTCATTGTGGAGCTGACTGTCCCGTGGGAGGATAACATCGACGAAGCATTCGAAAGAAAAAGGCTGCGTTATGCTAACCTAGCAGCTGATGCTGAGGCGCGGGGATGAAACGTAAAGGTGTGGCCAGTGGAGGTTGGCTGCCGAGGCTTTGTAGCCAGGTCCACCACACGGCTCCTGAAGGAAGTTGGGATCAGAGGACAGGCCCAGCGGAAGGCAATAAAAGAACTTGCCAAAGCAGCCGAACGGAGCAGTCACTGGCTGTGGCTGAAACGGAGGGATGCAACATGGGCTGTTTGATGACCACGGGGTGCCACCATATGACACACACCCAGGTCTGATCAGCCTGTGGCAGGCCAACCTTGGAAGAGGGTGTATTGTGTTAAGAGGCCGAAACACCTGATGAAGACAAGGCACACAACTGATGACGTGTAGATTTGGTGGTGCCCCGCGATCTTGTCCAAACTCCACCCCACAGTCATGTCCGATAGGAGTTATCGTGCTGATATATTTTAGGGATATTAACAGCTAGTCCTATTAAGAATCCTACCTTCTGATTTTTTAAGGCAAGCTATTGAAAACGTCAGAAAATTGGAGAAAGGAGTCTATGTAGTTGATTTGAGCGACTCATTTCATTATTGGACTCACCAAACCACTTACAGTGTTTCAGGTACAAAATGACTGTTTCTCGCTGAGAAACTGCCAAAAAGCGGATTTCTGTCATAACATTGATTTACCTTCTGATTTTTTAAGGCAAGCTATGGAAAACGTCAGAAAATTGGAGAAAGGAGTCTATGTAGTTGATTTGAGAGACTCATTTCAGTATTGGACTCACCAAACCACTTACAGTGTTTCAGGTACAAAATGACTGTTTCTCGCTGAGAAAATGCCAAAAAGCGGATTTCTGTCATAACATTGATTTACCTTCTGATTTTTCAAGGCAAGCTATTGAAAACGTCAGAAAATTGGAGAAAGGAGTCTAAGTAGTTGATTTGAGAGACTCATTTCATTATTGGACTCACCAAACCACTTACAGTGTTTCAGGTAAAAAATGACTGTTTCTCGCCTAGAAAATGCCAAAAAGCGGATTTCTGTAATAACATTGTTTTACCTTCTGAATTTTTAAGGCAACCTATTGAAAACGTCAGAAAATTGGAGAAAGAAGTCTATGTAGTTGATTTGAGGGACTCATTTCATTATTGGACTCACCAAACCACTTACAGTGTTTCAGGTACAAAATGATTGTTTCTCGCTGAGAAACTGCCAAAAAGCGGATTTCTGTCATAACATTGATTTACCTTCTGATTTTTTAAGGCAAGCTATTGAAAACGTTAGAAAATTGGAGAAAGGTGTCTATGTAGTTGATTTGAGCGACTCATTTCATTATTGGACTCACCAAACCACTTACAGTGTTTCAGGTACAAAATGACTGTTTCTCGCTGAGAAAATGCCAAAAAGCGGATTTCTGTCATAACATTGATTTACCTTCTGATTTTTCAAGGCAAGCTATTGAAAACGTCAGAAAATTGGAGAAAGGAGTCTAAGTAGTTGATTTGAGAGACTCATTTCATTATTGGACTCACCAAACCACTTACAGTGTTTCAGGTACAAAATGACTGTTTCTCGCTGAGAAAATGCCAAAAAGCGGATTTCTGTCATAACATTGATTTACCTTCTGATTTTTCAAGGCAAGCTATTGACAACGTTAGAAAATTGGAGAAAGGAGTCTATGTAGTTGATATGAGAGACTCATTTCATTATTTGACTCACCAAACCACTTACAGTGTTTCAGGTACAAAATGACTGTTTCTCGCTGAGAAACTGCCAAAAAGCGGATTTCTGTCATAACATTGATTTACCTTGTGATTTTTTAAGGCAAGCTATTGAAAACGTCAGAAAATTGGAGAAAGGAGTCTATGTAGTTGATTTGAGAGACTCATTTCATTATTGGACGCACCAAACCACTTACAGTGTTTCAGGTACAAAATGACTGTTTCTCGCTGAGAAAATGCCAAAAAGCGGATTTCTGTCATAACATTGATTTACCTTCTGATTTTTCAAGGCAAGCTATTGAAAACGTCAGAAAATTGGAGAAAGGAGTCTAAGTAGTTGATTTGAGAGACTCATTTCATTATTGGACTCACCAAACCACTTACTTACAGTGTTTCAGGTACAAAATGACTGTTTCTCGCCTAGAAAATGCCAAAAAGCCGATTTCTGTAATAACATTGTTTTACCTTCTGAATTTTTAAGGCAACCTATTGAAAACGTCAGAAAATTGGAGAAAGGTGTCTATGTAGTTGATTTGAGGGACTCATTTCATTATTGGACTCACCATACCACTTACAGTGTTTCAGGTACAAAATGACTGTTTCTCGCTGAGAAAATGCCAAAAAGCAGATTTCTGTCATAACATTGATTTACCTTCTGATTTTTTAAGGCAAGCTATTGAAAACGTTAGAAAATTGGAGAAAGGAGTCTATGTAGTTGATTTGAGAGACTCATTTCATTATTGGACTCACCAAACCACTTACAGTGTTTCAGGTACAAAATGACTGTTTCTCGCTGAGAAAATGCAAAAAAGCGGATTTCTGTAATAACATTGTTTTACCTTCTGATTTTTTAAGGCAAGCTATTGAAAACGTCAGAAAATTGGAGAAAGGAGTCTATGTAGTTGATTTGAGAGACTCATTTCATTATTGGACTCACCAAACCACTTACAGTGTTTCAGGTACAAAATGACTGTTTCTCGCTGAGAAACTGCCAAAAAGCGGATTTCTGTCATAACATTGATTTACCTTGTGATTTTTTAAGGCAAGCTATTGAAAACGTCAGAAAATTGGAGAAAGGAGTCTATGTAGTTGATTTGAGAGACTCATTTCATTATTGGACGCACCAAACCACTTACAGTGTTTCAGGTACAAAATGACTGTTTCTCGCTGAGAAAATGCCAAAAAGCGGATTTCTGTCATAACATTGATTTAACTTCTGATTTTTTAAGGCAAGCTATTGAAAACGTTAGAAAATTGGAGAAAGGAGTCTATGTAGTTGATATGAGAGACTCATTTCATTATTGGACTCACCAAACCACTTACAGTGTTTCAGGTACAAAATGACTGTTTCTCGCTGAGAAACTGCCAAAAAGCGGATTTCTGTCATAACATTGATTTACCTTCTGATTTTTCAAGGCAAGCTATTGAAAATGTCAGAACATTGGAGAAAGGAGACTATGTAGTTGATTTGAGAGACTCGTTTCATTATTGGACTCACCATACCACTTACAGTGTTTCAGGTACAAAATGATTGTTTCTCGCTGAGAAAATGCCAAAAAGCGGATTTCTGTCATAACATTGATTTACCTTCTGATTTTTCAAGGCAAGCTATTGAAAACGTCAGAAAATTGGAGAAAGGAGTCTATGTAGTTGATTTGAGAGACTCATTTCATTATTGGACTCACCAAACCACTTACAGTGTTTCAGGTACAAAATGACCGTTTCTCGCTGAGAAAATGCCAAAAAGCGGATTTCTGTAATAACATTGTTTTACCTTCTGAATTTTTAAGGCAACCTATTGAAAACGTCAGAAAATTGGAGAAAGGAGTCTATGTAGTTGATTTGAGGGACTCATTTCATTATTGGACTCACCAAACCACTTACAGTGTTTCAGGTACAAAATGACTGTTTCTCGCTGAGAAACTGCCAAAAAGCGGATTTCTGTCATAACATTGATTTACCTTCTGATTTTTTAAGGCAAGCTATTGAAAACGTTAGAAAATTGGAGAAAGGTGTCTATGTAGTTGATTTGAGCGACTCATTTCATTATTGGACTCACCAAACCACTTACAGTGTTTCAGGTACAAAATGACTGTTTCTCGCTGAGAAAATGCCAAAAAGCGGATTTCTGTCATAACATTGATTTACCTTCTGATTTTTTAAGGCAAGCTATTGAAAACGTTAGAAAATTGGAGAAAGGTGTCTATGTAGTTGATTTGAGAGATTCATTTCATTATTGGACTCACCAAACCACTTACAGTTTTTCAGGTACAAAATGACTGTTTCTCGATGAGAAAATGCCAAAAAGCGGATTTCTGTCATAACATTGATTTACCTTGTGATTTTTTAAGGCAAGCTATTGAAAACGTCAGAAAATTGGAGAAAGGAGTCTATGTAGTTGATTTGAGAGACTCATTTCATTATTGGACGCACCAAACCACTTACAGTGTTTCAGGTACAAAATGACTGTTTCTCGCTGAGAAAATGCCAAAAAGCGGATTTCTGTCATAACATTGATTTAACTTCTGATTTTTTAAGGCAAGCTATTGAAAACGTTAGAAAATTGGAGAAAGGAGTCTATGTAGTTGATATGAGAGACTCATTTCATTATTGGACTCACCAAACCACTTACAGTGTTTCAGGTACAAAATGACTGTTTCTCGCTGAGAAACTGCCAAAAAGCGGATTTCTGTCATAACATTGATTTACCTTCTTATTTTTCAAGGCAAGCTATTGAAAATGTCAGAACATTGGAGAAAGGAGACTATGTAGTTGATTTGAGAGACTCGTTTCATTATTGGACTCACCATACCACTTACAGTGTTTCAGGTACAAAATGATTGTTTCTCGCTGAGAAAATGCCAAAAAGCGGATTTCTGTCATAACATTGATTTACCTTCTGATTTTTCAAGGCAAGCTATTGAAAACGTCAGAAAATTGGAGAAAGGAGTCTATGTAGTTGATTTGAGAGACTCATTTCATTATTGGACTCACCAAACCACTTACAGTGTTTCAGGTACAAAATGACCGTTTCTCGCTGAGAAAATGCCAAAAAGCGGATTTCTGTAATAACATTGTTTTACCTTCTGAATTTTTAAGGCAACCTATTGAAAACGTCAGAAAATTGGAGAAAGGAGTCTATGTAGTTGATTTGAGGGACTCATTTCATTATTGGACTCACCAAACCACTTACAGTGTTTCAGGTACAAAACGACTGTTTCTCGCTGAGAAACTGCCAAAAAGCGGATTTCTGTCATAACATTGATTTACCTTCTGATTTTTTAAGGCAAGCTATTGAAAACGTTAGAAAATTGGAGAAAGGTGTCTATGTAGTTGATTTGAGCGACTCATTTCATTATTGGACTCACCAAACCACTTACAGTGTTTCAGGTACAAAATGACTGTTTCTCGCTGAGAAAATGCCAAAAAGCGGATTTCTGTCATAACATTGATTTACCTTCTGATTTTTTAAGGCAAGCTATTGAAAACGTTAGAAAATTGGAGAAAGGTGTCTATGTAGTTGATTTGAGAGATTCATTTCATTATTGGACTCACCAAACCACTTACAGTTTTTCAGGTACAAAATGACTGTTTCTCGATGAGAAAATGCCAAAAAGCGGATTTCTGTCATAACATTGATTTACCTTGTGATTTTTTAAGGCAAGCTATTGAAAACGTCAGAAAATTGGAGAAAGGAGTCTATGTAGTTGATTTGAGAGACTCATTTCATTATTGGACGCACCAAACCACTTACAGTGTTTCAGGTACAAAATGACTGTTTCTCGCTGAGAAAATGCCAAAAAGCGGATTTCTGTCATAACATTGATTTAACTTCTGATTTTTTAAGGCAAGCTATTGAAAACGTTAGAAAATTGGAGAAAGGAGTCTATGTAGTTGATATGAGAGACTCATTTCATTATTGGACTCACCAAACCACTTACAGTGTTTCAGGTACAAAATGACTGTTTCTCGCTGAGAAACTGCCAAAAAGCGGATTTCTGTCATAACATTGATTTACCTTCTGATTTTTCAAGGCAAGCTATTGAAAATGTCAGAACATTGGAGAAAGGAGACTATGTAGTTGATTTGAGAGACTCGTTTCATTATTGGACTCACCATACCACTTACAGTGTTTCAGGTACAAAATGATTGTTTCTCGCTGAGAAAATGCCAAAAAGCGGATTTCTGTCATAACATTGATTTACCTTCTGATTTTTCAAGGCAAGCTATTGAAAACGTCAGAAAATTGGAGAAAGGAGTCTATGTAGTTGATTTGAGAGACTCATTTCATTATTGGACTCACCAAACCACTTACAGTGTTTCAGGTACAAAATGACCGTTTCTCGCTGAGAAAATGCCAAAAAGCGGATTTCTGTAATAACATTGTTTTACCTTCTGAATTTTTAAGGCAACCTATTGAAAACGTCAGAAAATTGGAGAAAGGAGTCTATGTAGTTGATTTGAGGGACTCATTTCATTATTGGACTCACCAAACCACTTACAGTGTTTCAGGTACAAAATGACTGTTTCTCGCTGAGAAACTGCCAAAAAGCGGATTTCTGTCATAACATTGATTTACCTTCTGATTTTTTAAGGCAAGCTATTGAAAACGTTAGAAAATTGGAGAAAGGTGTCTATGTAGTTGATTTGAGCGACTCATTTCATTATTGGACTCACCAAACCACTTACAGTGTTTCAGGTACAAAATGACTGTTTCTCGCTGAGAAAATGCCAAAAAGCGGATTTCTGTCATAACATTGATTTACCTTCTGATTTTTTAAGGCAAGCTATTGAAAACGTTAGAAAATTGGAGAAAGGTGTCTATGTAGTTGATTTGAGAGATTCATTTCATTATTGGACTCACCAAACCACTTACAGTTTTTCAGGTACAAAATGACTGTTTCTCGATGAGAAAATGCCAAAAAGCGGATTTCTGTCATAACATTGATTTACCTTGTGATTTTTTAAGGCAAGCTATTGAAAACGTCAGAAAATTGGAGAAAGGAGTCTATGTAGTTGATTTGAGAGACTCATTTCATTATTGGACTCACCAAACCACTTACAGTGTTTCAGGTACAAAATGACTGTTTCTCGCTGAGAAACTGCCAAAAAGCGGATTTCTGTCATAACATTGATTTACCTTGTGATTTTTTAAGGCAAGCTATTGAAAACGTCAGAAAATTGGAGAAAGGAGTCTATGTAGTTGATTTGAGAGACTCATTTCATTATTGGACTCACCAAACCACTTACAGTGTTTCAGGTTCAAAATGCCAAAAAGCGGATTTCTGTAATAACATTGTTTCAAGTGTCTGAGAGAGCTTAGCAAGGGGCCTCGCATTGACCATTACTTCCTTAGAGGTAGGGCAAATCAGTCGAGTGAAGCCCAGTGGCAGGATATTCACCACAGTCCACAGGGTATCAGAACCCCAGACGAAGCTCAATCAAGCACAGATCCATTTATGAACATCAGCCCAGAGCCCATCCAGCCACAGACAGCAGTAGAGCGGAGGCTGACTGGACGAAAACCTCAAATCTTGTGGCCTAAATCCTGTCAGAAAAAGGAGTGGGAAACCACAGACACAGACCTCGTCCACCTTTTAGAAGGTCTGAAAGGGGGTGTGGAGAAAAAACTGGACAAGATCGGAGAGACCATTTATAGCTATGGAGCAGAGAGATTTGGTGTGAAACGTGAGAACTTGCAGACACAGAAGGAACCATCTGCTCATCTCAAGTCCAGGAGACAACAAGAGATTCAGAGACTCGTGAAAGAAAGGAGGTGCCTGAGGAAACAATGGAAGAAGGCCACGGAAGTGGAAAGGAAAGGCCTTGGGGCACTACAGGGCGACATCAAGCAGCTTCTGGCAGCACTGCGAAGAGCAGAATGCCTGAGAAGGCAACATAAGAAGAGAGAGCGAACGAGGACTGCCTTCTACAGAGATCCCTATAAATTTGTTAAGGACCTCTTGGTCAGGGAGAAATCTGGGACCCTCAAAGTACCCATAAGAGAACTGGAAGAACATCTTCGGAAGACCTACTCCGACAAACAGAGGCATGTGCCAGCCAGCATTCCGGAGGATATGCCACCCATCCAACCACCTGAGCACCAGATGGAAACAAGGCCCCCCACATGGAGCGAAGTTGAGAGCACAGTAAAACGGGCAAGAACAGCTTCAGCCCCGGGGCCCAACGGCATTCCATACAGGGTGTATAAGAACACGCCAGGCGTCTTGAAATACCTCTGGAAGCTTATGAAAGTGGCATGGGAAAAAGGAATGATACCAAAGGCATGGCGACGGGCAGGAGGGATCCTGATTCCCAAAGAGAAGAATTCCTCAACCATCGAGCAGTTTCGCCAGATCAGCCTTCTCAATGTGGAAGGAAAGATTTTCTTCAGTGTCGTGGCCCGTAGGCTCTCAGCATTCCTGCTGGCGAACAACTTTGTTGACACCTCAGTGCAAAAGGCAGGGATAATTGGGTTCTCAGGTTGCTTGGAACACACAAATGTTATCTGGCACCAAGTACAGACGGCCAAGAAGGAGAAGAAAGACCTGCATGTGGTGTTTTTAGATCTTGCCAATGCCTTCGGGTCAGTGCCTCATGAGATCTTGTGGACAGCGTTCAACTTCTTTCAAGTGCCAGAGGGCATCACAAGTCTAGTCAAAGCCTACTTCCAGGATCTCCAATTCTGTGTTACAGCACAGGATAGTACAACTGCCTGGCAGCACCTTGAGATAGGCATTATGGCGGGCTGCACCATCTCGCCACTGGTGTTTACAATGGCAATGGAGCTACTTATTCGTGCATCACGATGGGTGGTTGGAGGAGAACGATTGAAGAGCCGGCTCCGTCTTCCCCCAATCAGGGCGTACATGGACGACATGACGACAATAACAACAACGGTCGCATGTACCAAACGTCTGCTGGAGAAACTCCGGGGAAACATCAAATGGGCACGAATGGAGATTAAACCCAGCAAATCCCGTAGCATCTCCATTGTCAAAGGTAAGCTCACCAATGCAAGGTTCTATGTGGACGACCAGCCAATCCCAACAGTTCTGGAGAAGCCTATCAAAAGCCTTGGCCGATGGTATAGCGCAGAACTTAAAGACTCTGAGCAGGTGGAACAACTCAGGCAGGATACAATCAGCGGCCTCAAGCAGATTAACAACACTGCTCTCCCTGGAAAATTGAAGCTATGGTGCTTTCAGTTTGGGCTGCTACCTCGCCTAATGTGGCCAATTTCCATCTATGAGGTCACCTTATCTCATGTCAATCGGCTTGAGAGACTGGTGAATGCCCAAGTGAGGAAGTGGCTTGGACTGCCGAGATGCCTTTCCAGCATAGGCCTGTATGGCAATGGAGCGCTCTCCCTTCCAATCTCAAGCCTGGTGGAGGAGTACAAATGTGCCAAAACAAGGGTGGAAATGACTCTTACAGAATCCCGGGACCCATGCGTCAGAGATGCGGCTCCAAACCTGGCAACAGGGAGGAAATGGAAACCATCTGCAGCAGTAGCAGTGGCAAAGACCACCCTCAGACACCGGGATATAGTGGGACGAGTCCAACATGGCAGAGGGGGTCTTGGCCTGGAAGCAACAACACCCGCTTGGCAAAAGGCTACTCCGTCTGAACGGCGACACATGGTGGTTGAGGAGGTGCGCAACCAGGAGGAGGCAGCCAGGTGTGCCAAGGCAGTCTCCCAAGCCCAGCAAGGACGCTGGATGAGGTGGGAGGGTGTGGAGAGGAGGAAAATCACGTGGAATGAGATGTGGAGCATGGAGGCTAATAGGCTCAGCTTCATCATCAGAGCCACTTATGATGTCCTGCCCTCTCCAACCAACCTACATCTCTGGTATGGAGAGGACCCAGCCTGCCTGCAGTGTGCAGCCCCAGCAACCCTCAAACACATCCTGGTGGGTTGCAAGACCAGCCTGACTCAAGGAAGATACACCTGGCGCCATAACCAAGTGTTGAAGTGCTTGGCTGCCGAACTTGAGGACAAGAGGGTCACCATCAACGCCATGCCTTTCAAAACCCAGACCACCCTCCCACGGAAGACAACATTCGTCCGACAAGGGGAGAAACGGAGAACCAAGCCATCACCTCCAAACTCAGGCCCACTGGACACAGCCCGGGATTGGGAAATGCGGGTAGACCTCAGCCAGAGGCTCACTTTCCCGCCAGAAATCGCAGCAACCAACCTGCGCCCAGATTTGGTCCTCTGGTCCAAGTCATGCCGGCGTGTCTTCATTGTGGAGCTGACTGTCCCGTGGGAGGATAACATCGACGAAGCATTCGAAAGAAAAAGGCTGCGTTATGCTAACCTAGCAGCTGATGCTGAGGCGCGGGGATGAAACGTAAAGGTGTGGCCAGTGGAGGTTGGCTGCCGAGGCTTTGTAGCCAGGTCCACCACACGGCTCCTGAAGGAAGTTGGGATCAGAGGACAGGCCCAGCGGAAGGCAATAAAAGAACTTGCCAAAGCAGCCGAACGGAGCAGTCACTGGCTGTGGCTGAAACGGAGGGATGCAACATGGGCTGTTTGATGACCACGGGGTGCCACCATATGACACACACCCAGGTCTGATCAGCCTGTGGCAGGCCAACCTTGGAAGAGGGTGTATTGTGTTAAGAGGCCGAAACACCTGATGAAGACAAGGCACACAACTGATGACGTGTAGATTTGGTGGTGCCCCGCGATCTTGTCCAAACTCCACCCCACAGTCATGTCCGATAGGAGTTATCGTGCTGATATATTTTAGGGATATTAACAGCTAGTCCTATTAAGAATCCTACCTTCTGATTTTTTAAGGCAAGCTATTGAAAACGTCAGAAAATTGGAGAAAGGAGTCTATGTAGTTGATTTGAGCGACTCATTTCATTATTGGACTCACCAAACCACTTCAGGTACAAAATGACTGTTTCTCGCTGAGAAAATGCCAAAAAGCGGATTTCTGTCCTAACATTGATTTACCTTCTGATTTTTTAAGGCAAGCTATTGAAAACGTTAGAAAATTGGAGAAAGGTGTCTATGTAGTTGATTTGAGAGACTCATTTCATTATTGGACTCACCAAACCACTTACAGTGTTTCAGGTACAAAATGACTGTTTCTCGCTGAGAAAATGCCAAAAAGCGGATTTCTGTCATAACATTGATTTACCTTCTGATTTTTCAAGGCAAGCTATTGAAAACGTTAGAAAATTGGAGAAAGGTGTCTATGTAGTTGATTTGAGAGACTCATTTCATTATTGGACTCACCAAACCACTTACAGTGTTTCAGGTACAAAATGACTGTTTCTCGCTGAGAAAATGCCAAAAAGCGGATTTCTGTCATAACATTGATTTACCTTCTGATTTTTCAAGGCAAGCTATTGAAAACGTCAGAAAATTGGAGAAAGGAGTCTAAGTAGTTGATTTGAGAGACTCATTTCATTATTGGACTCACCAAACCACTTACAGTGTTTCAGGTACAAAATGACTGTTTCTCGCCTAGAAAATGCCAAAAAGCGGATTTCTGTAATAACATTGTTTTACCTTCTGAATTTTTAAGGCAAGCTATTGAAAACGTTAGAAAATTGGAGAAAGGTGTCTATGTAGTTGATTTGAGCGACTCATTTCATTATTGGACTCACCAAACCACTTACAGTGTTTCAGGTACAAAATGACTGTTTCTCGCCTAGAAAATGCCAAAAAGCGGATTTCTGTAATAACATTGTTTTACCTTCTGAATTTTTAAGGCAAGCTATTGAAAACGTTAGAAAATTGGAGAAAGGTGTCTATGTAGTTGATTTGAGCGACTCATTTCATTATTGGACTCACCAAACCACTTACAGTGTTTCAGGTACAAAATGACTGTTTCTCGCTGAGAAACTGCCAAAAAGCGGATTTCTGTCATAACATTGATTTACCTTCTGATTTTTTAAGACAAGCTATTGAAAACGTTAGAAAATTGGAGAAAGGTGTCTATGTAGTTGATTTGAGCGACTCGTTTCATTATTGGACTCACAAAACCACTTACAGTGTTTCAGGTACAAAATGACTGTTTCTCGCTGAGAAAATGCCAAAAAGCGGATTTCTGTCATAACATTGTTTTACCTTCTGATTTTTTAAGGCAAGCTATTGAAAGCGTTAGAAAATTGGAGAAAGGTGTCTATGTAGTTGATTTGAGAGACTCATTTCATTATTGGACTCACCAAACCACTTACAGTGTTTCAGGTACAAAATGACTGTTTCTCGCTGAGAAACTGCCAAAAGGCGGATTTCTGTCATAACATTGATTTACCTTCTGATTTTTTAAGGCAAGCTATTGAAAACGTTAGAGAATTGGAGAAAGGTGTCTATGTAGTTGATTTGAGCGACTCATTTCATTATTGGACTCACCAAACCACTTACAGTGTTTCAGGTACAAAATGACTGTTTCTCGCTGAGAAAATGCCAAAAAGCGGATTTCTGTCATAACATTGATTTACCTTCTGATTTTTCAAGGCAAGCTATTGAAAACGTCAGAAAATTGGAGAAAGGAGTCTATGTAGTTGATTTGAGAGACTCATTTCATTATTGGACTCACCAAACCACTTACAGTGTTTCAGGTAAAAAATGACTGTTTCTCGCTGAGAAAATGCCAAAAAGCGGATATCTGTCATAACATTGATTTACCTTCTAAATTTTTAAGGCAAGCTATTGAAAACGTTAGAAAATTGGAGAAAGGTGTCTATGTAGTTGATTTGAGCGACTCATTTCATTATTGGACTCACCAAACCACTTACAGTGTTTCAGGTACAAAATGACTGTTTCTCGCTGAGAAAATGCCAAAAAGCGGATTTCTGTCATAACATTGATTTACCTTCTGATTTTTCAAGGCAAGCTATTGAAAACGTCAGAAAATTGGAGAAAGGAGTCTAAGTAGTTGATTTGAGAGACTCATTTCATTATTGGACTCACCAAACCACTTACAGTGTTTCAGGTACAAAATGACTGTTTCTCGCCTAGAAAATGCCAAAAAGCGGATTTCTGTAATAACATTGTTTTACCTTCTGAATCTTTAAGGCAACCTATTGAAAACGTCAGAAAATTGGAGAAAGGAGTCTATGTAGTTGATTTGAGAGACTCATTTCATTATTGGACTCACCAAACCACTTACAGTGTTTCAGGTACAAAATGACTGTTTCTCGCTGAGAAAATGCCAAAAAGCGGATTTCTGTCATAACATTGATTTACCTTCTGATTTTTCAAGGCAAGCTATTGAAAACGTCAGAAAATTGGAGAAAGGAGTCTATGTAGTTGATTTGAGAGACTCATTTCATTATTGGACTCACCAAACCACTTACAGTGTTTCAGGTACAAAATGACTGTTTCTCGCTGAGAAAATGCCAAAAAGCGGATTTCTGTCATAACATTGATTTACCTTCTGATTTTTCAAGGCAAGCTATTGAAAACGTTAGAAAATTGGAGAAAGGTGTCTATGTAGTTGATTTGAGAGACTCATTTCATTATTGGACTCACCAAACCACTTACAGTGTTTCAGGTACAAAATGACTGTTTCTCGCTGAGAAAATGCCAAAAAGCGGATTTCTGTCATAACATTGATTTACCTTCTGGTTTTTCAAGGCAAGCTATTGAAAACGTCAGGAAATTGGAGAAAGGAGTCTAAGTAGTTGATTTGAGAGACTCATTTCATTATTGGACTCACCAAACCACTTACAGTGTTTCAGGTACAAAATGACTGTTTCTCGCTGAGAAACTGCCAAAAGGCGGATTTCTGTCATAACATTGATTTACCTTCTGATTTTTCAAGGCAAGCTATTGAAAACGTCAGGAAATTGGAGAAAGGAGTCTAAGTAGTTGATTTGAGAGACTCATTTCATTATTGGACTCACCAAACCACTTACAGTGTTTCAGGTACAAAATGACTGTTTCTCGCTGAGAAACTGCCAAAAGGCGGATTTCTGTCATAACATTGATTTACCTTCTGATTTTTTAAGGCAAGCTATTGAAAACGTTAGAAAATTGGAGAAAGGTGTCTATGTAGTTGATTTGAGCGACTCATTTCATTATTGGACTCACCAAACCACTTACAGTGTTTCAGGTACAAAATGACTGTTTCTCGCTGAGAAAATGCCAAAAAGCGGATTTCTGTCATAACATTGATTTACCTTCTGATTTTTTAAGGCAAGCTATTGAAAACGTTAGAAAATTGGAGAAAGGTGTCTATGTAGTTGATTTGAGAGACTCATTTCATTATTGGACTCACCAAACCACTTACAGTGTTTCAGGTACAAAATGACTGTTTCTCGCTGAGAAAATGCCAAAAAGCGGATTTCTGTCATAACATTGATTTACCTTCTGATTTTTCAAGGCAAGCTATTGAAAACGTCAGAAAATTGGAGAAAGGAGTCTAAGTAGTTGATTTGAGAGACTCATTTCAATATTGGACTCACCAAACCACTTACAGTGTTTCAGGTACAAAATGACTGTTTCTCGCCTAGAAAATGCCAAAAAGCGGATTTCTGTAATAACATTGTTTTACCTTCTGAATTTGTAAGGCAACCTATTGAAAACGTCAGAAAATTGGAGAAAGGAGTCTATGTAGTTGATTTGAGGGACTCATTTCATTATTGGACTCACCAAACCACTTACAGTGTTTCAGGTACAAAATGACTGTTTCTCGCTGAGAAACTGCCAAAAAGCGGATTTCTGTCATAACATTGATTTACCTTCTGATTTTTTAAGGCAAGCTATTGAAAACGTTAGAAAATTGGAGAAAGGTGTCTATGTAGTAGATTTGAGCGACTCATTTCATTATTGGACTCACCAAACCACTTACAGTGTTTCAGGTACAAAATGACCGTTTCTCGCTGAGAAAATGCCAAAAAGCGGTTTTCTGTAATAACATTGTTTTACCTTCTGATTTTTTAAGGCAAGCTATTGAAAACGTTAGAAAATTGGAAAAACTAGTCTATGTAGTTGATTTGAGAGACTCATTTCATTATTGGACTCACCAAACCACTTACAGTGTTTCAGGTACAAAATGACTGTTTCTCGCTGAGAAAATGCCAAAAAGCGGATTTCTGTCATAACATTGATTTACCTTCTGATTTTTCAAGGCAAGCTATTGAAAATGTCAGAACATTGGAGAAAGGAGACTATGTAGTTGATTTGAGAGACTCGTTTCATTATTGGACTCACCAAACCACTTACAGTGTTTCAGGTACAAAATGACTGTTTCTCGCTGAGAAAATGCCAAAAAGCGGATTTCTGTCATAACATTGATTCACCTTCTGATTTTTCAAGGCAAGCTATTGAAAACGTCAGAAAATTGGAGAAAGGAGTCTATGTAGTTGATTTGAGAGACTCATTTCATTATTGGACTCACCAAACCACTTACAGTGTTTCAGGTACAAAATTACCGTTTCTCGCTGAGAAAATGCCAAAAAGCGGATTTCTGTAATAACATTGTTTTACCTTCTGATTTTTTAAGGCAAGCTATTGAAAACGTTAGAAAATTGGAAAAACTAGTCTATGTAGTTGATTTGAGAGACTCATTTCATTATTGGACTCACCAAACCACTTACAGTGTTTCAGGTACAAAATGACTGTTTCTCGCTGAGAAAATGCCAAAAAGCGGATTTCTGTCATAACATTGATTTACCTTCTGATTTTTTAAGGCAAGCTATTGAAAACGTTAGAAAATTGGAGAAAGGTGTCTATGTAGTTGATTTGAGAGACTCATTTCATTATTGGACTCACCAAACCACTTACAGTGTTTCAGGTACAAAATGACTGTTTCTCGCTGAGAAAAAGCCAAAAAGCGGATTTCTGTCATAACATTGATTTACCTTCTGATTTTTCAAGGCAAGCTATTGAAAACGTCAGAAAATTGGAGAAAGGAGTCTAAGTAGTTGATTTGAGAGACTCATTTCATTATTGGACTCACCAAACCACTTACAGTGTTTCAGGTACAAAATGACTGTTTCTCGCCTAGAAAATGCCAAAAAGCGGATTTCTGTAATAACATTGTTTTACCTTCTGAATTTGTAAGGCAACCTATTGAAAACGTCAGAAAATTGGAGAAAGGAGTCTATGTAGTTGATTTGAGGGACTCATTTCATTATTGGACTCACCAAACCACTTACAGTGTTTCAGGTACAAAATGACTGTTTCTCGCTGAGAAACTGCCAAAAGGCGGATTTCTGTCATAACATTGATTTACCTTCTGATTTTTTAAGGCAAGCTATTGAAAACGTTAGAAAATTGGAGAAAGGTGTCTATGTAGTTGATTTGAGCGACTCATTTCATTATTGGACTCACCAAACCACTTACAGTGTTTCAGGTACAAAATGACCGTTTCTCGCTGAGAAAATGCCAAAAAGCGGTTTTCTGTAATAACATTGTTTTACCTTCTGATTTTTTAAGGCAAGCTATTGAAAACGTTAGAAAATTGGAAAAACTAGTCTATGTAGTTGATTTGAGAGACTCATTTCATTATTGGACTCACCAAACCACTTACAGTGTTTCAGGTACAAAATGACTGTTTCTCGCTGAGAAAATGCCAAAAAGCGGATTTCTGTCATAACATTGATTTACCTTCTGATTTTTCAAGGCAAGCTATTGAAAATGTCAGAACATTGGAGAAAGGAGACTATGTAGTTGATTTGAGAGACTCGTTTCATTATTGGACTCACCAAACCACTTACAGTGTTTCAGGTACAAAATGACTGTTTCTCGCTGAGAAAATGCCAAAAAGCGGATTTCTGTCATAACATTGATTCACCTTCTGATTTTTCAAGGCAAGCTATTGAAAACGTCAGAAAATTGGAGAAAGGAGTCTACTTAGTTGATTTGAGAGACTCATTTCATTATTGGACTCACCAAACCACTTACAGTGTTTCAGGTACAAAATGACTGTTTCTCGCTGAGAAAATGCCAAAAAGCGGATTTCTGTAATAACATTGATTTACCTTCTGATTTTTCAAGGCAAGCTATTGAAAACGTTAGAAAATTGGAGAAAGGTGTCTATGTAGTTGATTTGAGAGACTCATTTCATTATTGGACTCACCAAACCACTTACAGTGTTTCAGGTACAAAATGACTGTTTCTCGCTGAGAAAATGCCAAAAAGCGGATTTCTGTCATAACATTGATTTACCTTCTGATTTTTCAAGGCAAGCTATTGAAAACGTCAGAAAATTGGAGAAAGGAGTCTAAGTAGTTGATTTGAGAGACTCATTTCATTATTGGACTCACCAAACCACTTACAGTGTTTCAGGTACAAAATGACTGTTTCTCGCTGAGAAAATGCCAAAAAGCGGATTTCTGTAATAACATTGTTTTACCTTCTGAATTTTTAAGGCAAGCTATTGAAAACGTTAGAAAATTGGAGAAAGGTGTCTATGTAGTTGATTTGAGCGACTCATTTCATTATTGGACTCACCAAACCACTTACAGTGTTTCAGGTACAAAATGACTGTTTCTCGCTGAGAAAATGCCAAAAAGCGGATTTCTGTCATAACATTGATTTACCTTCTGATTTTTTAAGGCAAGCTATTGAAAACGTTAGAAAATTGGAGAAAGGTGTCTATGTAGTTGATTTGAGAGACTCATTTCATTATTGGACTCACCAAACCACTTACAGTGTTTCAGGTACAAAATGACTGTTTCTCGCTGAGAAAATGCCAAAAAGCGGATTTCTGTCATAACATTGATTTACCTTCTGATTTTTCAAGGCAAGCTATTGAAAATGTCAGAAAATGGGAGAAAGGAGTCTAAGTAGTTGATTTGAGAGACTCATTTCATTATTGGACTCACCAAACCACTTACAGTGTTTCAGGTACAAAATGACTGTTTCTCGCCTAGAAAATGCCAAAAAGCGGATTTCTGTAATAACATTGTTTTACCTTCTGAATTTGTAAGGCAACCTATTGAAAACGTCAGAAAATTGGAGAAAGGAGTCTATGTAGTTGATTTGAGGGACTCATTTCATTATTGGACTCACCAAACCACTTACAGTGTTTCAGGTACAAAATGACTGTTTCTCGCTGAGAAAATGCCAAAAAGCGGATTTCTGTCATAACATTGATTTACCTTCTGATTTTTTAAGGCAAGCTATTGAAAACGTTAGAAAATTGGAGAAAGGTGTCTATGTAGTTGATTTGAGCGACTCATTTCATTATTGGACTCACCAAACCACTTACAGTGTTTCAGGTACAAAATGACCGTTTCTCGCTGAGAAAATGCCAAAAAGCGGTTTTCTGTAATAACATTGTTTTACCTTCTGATTTTTTAAGGCAAGCTATTGAAAACGTTAGAAAATTGGAAAAACTAGTCTATGTAGTTGATTTGAGAGACTCATTTCATTATTGGACTCACCAAACCACTTACAGTGTTTCAGGTACAAAATGACTGTTTCTCGCTGAGAAAATGCCAAAAAGCGGATTTCTGTCATAACATTGATTTACCTTCTGATTTTTTAAGGCAAGCTATTGAAAACGTTAGAAAATTGGAGAAAGGTGTCTATGTAGTTGATTTGAGAGACTCATTTCATTATTGGACTCACCAAACCACTTACAGTGTTTCAGGTACAAAATGACTGTTTCTCGCTGAGAAAATGCCAAAAAGCGGATTTCTGTCATAACATTGATTTACCTTCTGATTTTTCAAGGCAAGCTATTGAAAACGTCAGAAAATTGGAGAAAGGAGTCTAAGTAGTTGATTTGAGAGACTCATTTCATTATTGGACTCACCAAACCACTTACAGTGTTTCAGGTACAAAATGACTGTTTCTCGCCTAGAAAATGCCAAAAAGCGGATTTCTGTAATAACATTGTTTTACCTTCTGAATTTGTAAGGCAACCTATTGAAAACGTCAGAAAATTGGAGAAAGGAGTCTATGTAGTTGATTTGAGGGACTCATTTCATTATTGGACTCACCAAACCACTTACAGTGTTTCAGGTACAAAATGACTGTTTCTCGCTGAGAAAATGCCAAAAAGCGGATTTCTGTCATAACATTGATTTACCTTCTGATTTTTTAAGGCAAGCTATTGAAAACGTTAGAAAATTGGAGAAAGGTGTCTATGTAGTTGATTTGAGCGACTCATTTCATTATTGGACTCACCAAACCACTTACAGTGTTTCAGGTACAAAATGACCGTTTCTCGCTGAGAAAATGCCAAAAAGCGGTTTTCTGTAATAACATTGTTTTACCTTCTGATTTTTTAAGGCAAGCTATTGAAAACGTTAGAAAATTGGAAAAACTAGTCTATGTAGTTGATTTGAGAGACTCATTTCATTATTGGACTCACCAAACCACTTACAGTGTTTCAGGTACAAAATGACTGTTTCTCGCTGAGAAAATGCCAAAAAGCGGATTTCTGTCATAACATTGATTTACCTTCTGATTTTTCAAGGCAAGCTATTGAAAATGTCAGAACATTGGAGAAAGGAGACTATGTAGTTGATTTGAGAGACTCGTTTCATTATTGGACTCACCAAACCACTTACAGTGTTTCAGGTACAAAATGACTGTTTCTCGCTGAGAAAATGCCAAAAAGCGGATTTCTGTCATAACATTGATTCACCTTCTGATTTTTCAAGGCAAGCTATTGAAAACGTCAGAAAATTGGAGAAAGGAGTCTATGTAGTTGATTTGAGAGACTCATTTCATTATTGGACTCACCAAACCACTTACAGTGTTTCAGGTACAAAATTACCGTTTCTCGCTGAGAAAATGCCAAAAAGCGGATTTCTGTAATAACATTGTTTTACCTTCTGATTTTTTAAGGCAAGCTATTGAAAACGTTAGAAAATTGGAAAAACTAGTCTATGTAGTTGATTTGAGAGACTCATTTCATTATTGGACTCACCAAACCACTTACAGTGTTTCAGGTACAAAATGACTGTTTCTCGCTGAGAAAATGCCAAAAAGCGGATTTCTGTCATAACATTGATTTACCTTCTGATTTTTTAAGGCAAGCTATTGAAAACGTTAGAAAATTGGAGAAAGGTGTCTATGTAGTTGATTTGAGAGACTCATTTCATTATTGGACTCACCAAACCACTTACAGTGTTTCAGGTACAAAATGACTGTTTCTCGCTGAGAAAAAGCCAAAAAGCGGATTTCTGTCATAACATTGATTTACCTTCTGATTTTTCAAGGCAAGCTATTGAAAACGTCAGAAAATTGGAGAAAGGAGTCTAAGTAGTTGATTTGAGAGACTCATTTCATTATTGGACTCACCAAACCACTTACAGTGTTTCAGGTACAAAATGACTGTTTCTCGCCTAGAAAATGCCAAAAAGCGGATTTCTGTAATAACATTGTTTTACCTTCTGAATTTGTAAGGCAACCTATTGAAAACGTCAGAAAATTGGAGAAAGGAGTCTATGTAGTTGATTTGAGGGACTCATTTCATTATTGGACTCACCAAACCACTTACAGTGTTTCAGGTACAAAATGACTGTTTCTCGCTGAGAAACTGCCAAAAGGCGGATTTCTGTCATAACATTGATTTACCTTCTGATTTTTTAAGGCAAGCTATTGAAAACGTTAGAAATTTGGAGAAAGGTGTCTATGTAGTTGATTTGAGCGACTCATTTCATTATTGGACTCACCAAACCACTTACAGTGTTTCAGGTACAAAATGACCGTTTCTCGCTGAGAAAATGCCAAAAAGCGGTTTTCTGTAATAACATTGTTTTACCTTCTGATTTTTTAAGGCAAGCTATTGAAAACGTTAGAAAATTGGAAAAACTAGTCTATGTAGTTGATTTGAGAGACTCATTTCATTATTGGACTCACCAAACCACTTACAGTGTTTCAGGTACAAAATGACTGTTTCTCGCTGAGAAAATGCCAAAAAGCGGATTTCTGTCATAACATTGATTTACCTTCTGATTTTTCAAGGCAAGCTATTGAAAATGTCAGAACATTGGAGAAAGGAGACTATGTAGTTGATTTGAGAGACTCGTTTCATTATTGGACTCACCAAACCACTTACAGTGTTTCAGGTACAAAATGACTGTTTCTCGCTGAGAAAATGCCAAAAAGCGGATTTCTGTCATAACATTGATTCACCTTCTGATTTTTCAAGGCAAGCTATTGAAAACGTCAGAAAATTGGAGAAAGGAGTCTACTTAGTTGATTTGAGAGACTCATTTCATTATTGGACTCACCAAACCACTTACAGTGTTTCAGGTACAAAATGACTGTTTCTCGCTGAGAAAATGCCAAAAAGCGGATTTCTGTAATAACATTGATTTACCTTCTGATTTTTCAAGGCAAGCTATTGAAAACGTTAGAAAATTGGAGAAAGGTGTCTATGTAGTTGATTTGAGAGACTCATTTCATTATTGGACTCACCAAACCACTTACAGTGTTTCAGGTACAAAATGACTGTTTCTCGCTGAGAAAATGCCAAAAAGCGGATTTCTGTCATAACATTGATTTACCTTCTGATTTTTCAAGGCAAGCTATTGAAAACGTCAGAAAATTGGAGAAAGGAGTCTAAGTAGTTGATTTGAGAGACTCATTTCATTATTGGACTCACCAAACCACTTACAGTGTTTCAGGTACAAAATGACTGTTTCTCGCTGAGAAAATGCCAAAAAGCGGATTTCTGTAATAACATTGTTTTACCTTCTGAATTTTTAAGGCAAGCTATTGAAAACGTTAGAAAATTGGAGAAAGGTGTCTATGTAGTTGATTTGAGCGACTCATTTCATTATTGGACTCACCAAACCACTTACAGTGTTTCAGGTACAAAATGACTGTTTCTCGCTGAGAAAATGCCAAAAAGCGGATTTCTGTCATAACATTGATTTACCTTCTGATTTTTTAAGGCAAGCTATTGAAAACGTTAGAAAATTGGAGAAAGGTGTCTATGTAGTTGATTTGAGAGACTCATTTCATTATTGGACTCACCAAACCACTTACAGTGTTTCAGGTACAAAATGACTGTTTCTCGCTGAGAAAATGCCAAAAAGCGGATTTCTGTCATAACATTGATTTACCTTCTGATTTTTCAAGGCAAGCTATTGAAAATGTCAGAAAATGGGAGAAAGGAGTCTAAGTAGTTGATTTGAGAGACTCATTTCATTATTGGACTCACCAAACCACTTACAGTGTTTCAGGTACAAAATGACTGTTTCTCGCCTAGAAAATGCCAAAAAGCGGATTTCTGTAATAACATTGTTTTACCTTCTGAATTTGTAAGGCAACCTATTGAAAACGTCAGAAAATTGGAGAAAGGAGTCTATGTAGTTGATTTGAGGGACTCATTTCATTATTGGACTCACCAAACCACTTACAGTGTTTCAGGTACAAAATGACTGTTTCTCGCTGAGAAAATGCCAAAAAGCGGATTTCTGTCATAACATTGATTTACCTTCTGATTTTTTAAGGCAAGCTATTGAAAACGTTAGAAAATTGGAGAAAGGTGTCTATGTAGTTGATTTGAGCGACTCATTTCATTATTGGACTCACCAAACCACTTACAGTGTTTCAGGTACAAAATGACCGTTTCTCGCTGAGAAAATGCCAAAAAGCGGTTTTCTGTAATAACATTGTTTTACCTTCTGATTTTTTAAGGCAAGCTATTGAAAACGTTAGAAAATTGGAAAAACTAGTCTATGTAGTTGATTTGAGAGACTCATTTCATTATTGGACTCACCAAACCACTTACAGTGTTTCAGGTACAAAATGACTGTTTCTCGCTGAGAAAATGCCAAAAAGCGGATTTCTGTCATAACATTGATTTACCTTCTGATTTTTTAAGGCAAGCTATTGAAAACGTTAGAAAATTGGAGAAAGGTGTCTATGTAGTTGATTTGAGAGACTCATTTCATTATTGGACTCACCAAACCACTTACAGTGTTTCAGGTACAAAATGACTGTTTCTCGCTGAGAAAATGCCAAAAAGCGGATTTCTGTCATAACATTGATTTACCTTCTGATTTTTCAAGGCAAGCTATTGAAAACGTCAGAAAATTGGAGAAAGGAGTCTAAGTAGTTGATTTGAGAGACTCATTTCATTATTGGACTCACCAAACCACTTACAGTGTTTCAGGTACAAAATGACTGTTTCTCGCCTAGAAAATGCCAAAAAGCGGATTTCTGTAATAACATTGTTTTACCTTCTGAATTTGTAAGGCAACCTATTGAAAACGTCAGAAAATTGGAGAAAGGAGTCTATGTAGTTGATTTGAGGGACTCATTTCATTATTGGACTCACCAAACCACTTACAGTGTTTCAGGTACAAAATGACTGTTTCTCGCTGAGAAAATGCCAAAAAGCGGATTTCTGTCATAACATTGATTTACCTTCTGATTTTTTAAGGCAAGCTATTGAAAACGTTAGAAAATTGGAGAAAGGTGTCTATGTAGTTGATTTGAGCGACTCATTTCATTATTGGACTCACCAAACCACTTACAGTGTTTCAGGTACAAAATGACCGTTTCTCGCTGAGAAAATGCCAAAAAGCGGTTTTCTGTAATAACATTGTTTTACCTTCTGATTTTTTAAGGCAAGCTATTGAAAACGTTAGAAAATTGGAAAAACTAGTCTATGTAGTTGATTTGAGAGACTCATTTCATTATTGGACTCACCAAACCACTTACAGTGTTTCAGGTACAAAATGACTGTTTCTCGCTGAGAAAATGCCAAAAAGCGGATTTCTGTCATAACATTGATTTACCTTCTGATTTTTCAAGGCAAGCTATTGAAAATGTCAGAACATTGGAGAAAGGAGACTATGTAGTTGATTTGAGAGACTCGTTTCATTATTGGACTCACCAAACCACTTACAGTGTTTCAGGTACAAAATGACTGTTTCTCGCTGAGAAAATGCCAAAAAGCGGATTTCTGTCATAACATTGATTCACCTTCTGATTTTTCAAGGCAAGCTATTGAAAACGTCAGAAAATTGGAGAAAGGAGTCTATGTAGTTGATTTGAGAGACTCATTTCATTATTGGACTCACCAAACCACTTACAGTGTTTCAGGTACAAAATTACCGTTTCTCGCTGAGAAAATGCCAAAAAGCGGATTTCTGTAATAACATTGTTTTACCTTCTGATTTTTTAAGGCAAGCTATTGAAAACGTTAGAAAATTGGAAAAACTAGTCTATGTAGTTGATTTGAGAGACTCATTTCATTATTGGACTCACCAAACCACTTACAGTGTTTCAGGTACAAAATGACTGTTTCTCGCTGAGAAAATGCCAAAAAGCGGATTTCTGTCATAACATTGATTTACCTTCTGATTTTCCAAGGCAACCTATTGAAAACGTCAGAAAATTGGAGAAAGGAGTCTATGTAGTTGATTTGAGGGACTCATTTCATTATTGGACTCACCAAACCACTTACAGTGTTTCAGGTACAAAATGACTGTTTCTCGCTGAGAAACTGCCAAAAAGCGGATTTCTGTCATAACATTGATTTACCTTCTGATTTTTTAAGACAAGCTATTGAAAACGTTAGAAAATTGGAGAAAGGTGTCTATGTAGTTGATTTGAGCGACTCATTTCATTATTGGACTCACCAAACCACTTACAGTGTTTCAGGTACAAAATGACTGTTTCTCGCTGAGAAAATGCCAAAAAGCGGATTTCTGTCATAACATTGTTTTACCTTCTGATTTTTTAAGGCAAGCTATTGAAAGCGTTAGAAAATTGGAGAAAGGTGTCTATGTAGTTGATTTGAGAGACTCATTTCATTATTGGACTCACCAAACCACTTACAGTGTTTCAGGTACAAAATGACTGTTTCTCGCTGAGAAAATGCCAAAAAGCGGATTTCTGTAATAACATTGTTTCAAGTATCTGAGAGAGCTTAGCAAGGGGCCTCGCATTGACCATTACTTCCTTAGAGGTAGGGCAAATCAGTCGAGTGAAGCCCAGTGGCAGGATATTCACCACAGTCCACAGGGTATCAGAACCCCAGACGAAGCTCAATCAAGCACAGATCCATTTATGAACATCAGCCCAGAGCCCATCCAGCCACAGACAGCAGTAGAGCGGAGGCTGACTGGACGAAAACCTCAAATCTTGTGGCCTAAATCCTGTCAGAAAAAGGAGTGGGAAACCACAGACACAGACCTCGTCCACCTTTTAGAAGGTCTGAAAGGGGGTGTGGAGAAAAAACTGGACAAGATCGGAGAGACCATTTATAGCTATGGAGCAGAGAGATTTGGTGTGAAACGTGAGAACTTGCAGACACAGAAGGAACCATCTGCTCATCTAAAGTCCAGGAGACAACAAGAGATTCAGAGACTCGTGAAAGAAAGGAGGTGCCTGAGGAAACAATGGAAGAAGGCCACGGAAGTGGAAAAGAAAGGCCTTGGGGCACTACAGGGCGACATCAAGCAGCGTCTGGCAGCACTGCGAAGAGCAGAATGCCTGAGAAGGCAACATAAGAAGAGAGAGCGAACGAGGACTGCCTACTACAGAGATCCCTATAAATTTGGTAAGGACCTCTTTGTCAGGGAGAAATCTGGGACCCTCAAAGTACCCATAAGAGAACTGGAAGAACATCTTCGGAAGACCTACTCCGACAAACAGAGGCATGTGCCAGCCAGCATTCCGGAGGATATGCCACCCATCCAACCACCTGAGCAACAGATGGAAACAAGGCCCCCCACATGGAGCGAAGTTGAGAGCACAGTATAACGGGCAAGAACAGCTTCAGCCCCGGGGCCCAACGGCATTCCATACAGGGTGTATAAGAACACGCCAGGCGTCTTGAAATACCTCTGGAAGCTTATGAAAGTGGCATGGGAAAAAGGAATGATACCAAAGGCATGGCGACGGGCAGGAGGGATCCTGATTCCCAAAGAGAAGAATTCCTCAACCATCGAGCAGTTTCGCCAGATCAGCCTTCTCAATGTGGAAGGAAAGATTTTCTTCAGTGTCGTGGCCCGTAGGCTCTCAGCATTCCTGCTGGCGAACAACTTTGTTGACACCTCAGTGCAAAAGGCAGGGATAATTGGGTTCTCAGGTTGCTTGGAACACACAAATGTCATCTGGCACCAAGTACAGACGGCCAAGAAGGAGAAGAAAGACCTGCATGTGGTGTTTTTAGATCTTGCCAATGCCTTCGGGTCAGTGCCTCATGAGATCTTGTGGACAGCGTTCAACTTCTTTCAAGTGCCAGAGGGCATCACAAGTCTAGTCAAAGCCTACTTCCAGGATCTCCAATTCTGTGTTACAGCACAGGATAGTACAACTGCCTGGCAGCACCTTGAGATAGGCATTATGGCGGGCTGCACCATCTCGCCACTGGTGTTTACAATGGCAATGGAGCTACTTATTCGTGCATCACGATGGGTGGTTGGAGGAGAACGATTGAGAGCGGGCTCCGTCTTCCCCCAATCAGGGCGTACATGGACGACATGACGACAATAACAACAACGGTCGCATGTACCAAACGTCTGCTGGAGAAACTCCGGGGAAACATCAAATGGGCAGGAATGGAGCATCTCCATTGTCAAAGGTAAGCTCACCAATGCAAGGTTCCATTTGGACGACCAGCCAATCCCAACAAGTTCTGGAGAAGCCTATCAAAAGCCTTGGCCGATGGTATAGCGCAGAACTTAAAGACTCTGAGCAGGTGGAACAACTCAGGCAGGATACAATCAGCGGCCTCAAGCAGATTAACAACACTGCTCTCCCTGGAAAATTGAAGCTATGGTGCTTTAAGTTTGGGCTGCTACCTCGCCTCATGTGGCCAATTTCCATCTATGAGGTCACCTTATCTCATGTCAATCGGCTTGAGAGACTGGTGAATGCCCAAGTGAGGAAGTGGCTTGGACTGCCGAGATGCCTTTCCAGCATAGGCCTGTATGGCAATTGAGCGCTCTCCCTTCCAATCTCAAGCCTGGTGGAGGAGTACAAATGTGCCAAAACAAGGGTGGAAATGACTCTTACAGAATCCCGGGACCCATGCGTCAGAGATGCGGCTCCAAACCTGGCAACAGGGAGGAAATGGAAACCATCTGCAGCAGTAGCAGTGGCAAAGACCACCCTCAGACACCGGGATATAGTGGGACGAGTCCAACATGGCAGAGGGGGTCTTGGCCTGGAAGCAACAACACCCGCTTGGCAAAAGGCTACTCCGTCTGAACGGCGACACATGGTGGTTGAGGAGGTGCGCAACCAGGAGGAGGCAGCCAGGTGTGCCAAGGCAGTCTCCCAAGCCCAGCAAGGACGCTGGATGAGGTGGGAGGGTGTGGAGAGGAGGAAAATCACGTGGAATGAGATGTGGAGCATGGAGGCTAATAGGCTCAGCTTCATCATCAGAGCCACTTATGATGTCCTGCCCTCTCCAACCAACCTACATCTCTGGTATGGAGAGGACCCAGCCTGCCTGCAGTGTGCAGCCCCAGCAACCCTCAAACACATCCTGGTGGGTTGCAAGACCAGCCTGACTCAAGGAAGATACACCTGGCGCCATAACCAAGTGTTGAAGGGCTTGGCTGCCGAACTTGAGGACAAGAGGGTCACCATCAACGCCATGCCTTTCAAAACCCAGACCACCCTCCCACGGAAGACAACATTCGTCCGACAAGGGGAGAAACGGAGAACCAAGCCATCACCTCCAAACTAAGGCCCACTGGACACAGCCCGGGATTGGGAAATGCGGGTAGACCTCAGCCAGAGGCTCACTTTCCTGCCAGAAATCGCAGCAACCAACCTGCGCCCAGATTTGGTCCTCTGGTCCAAGTCCTGCCGGCGTGTCTTCATTGTGGAGCTGACTGTCCCGTGGGAGGATAACATCGACGAAGCATTCGAAAGAAAAAGGCTGCGTTATGCTAACCTAGCAGCTGATGCTGAGGCGCGGGGATGGAACGTAAAGGTGTGGCCAGTGGAGGTTGGCTGCCGAGGCTTTGTAGCCAGGTCCACCACACGGCTCCTGAAGGAAGTTGGGATCAGAGGACAGGCCCAGCGGAAGGCAATAAAATAACTTGCCAAATCAGCCGAACGGAGCAGTCACTGGCTGTGGCTGAAACGGAGGGATGCAACATGGGCTGTTTGATGACCACGGGGTGCCACCATATGACACACACCCAGGTCTGATCAGCCTGTGGCAGGCCAACCTTGGAAGAGGGTGTATTGTGTTAAGAGGCCGAAACACCTGATGAAGACAAGGCACACAACTGATGACGTGTAGATTTGGTGGTGCCCCGCGATCCTGTCCAAACTCCACCCAACAGTCATGTCCGATAGGAGTTATCGTGCTGATATATTTTAGGGATATTAACAGCTAGTCCTATTAAGAATCCTACCTTCTGATTTTTTAAGGCAAGCTATTGAAAACGTCAGAAAATTGGAGAAAGGAGTCTATGTAGTTGATTTGAGCGACTCATTTCATTATTGGACTCACCAAACCACTTACAGTGTTTCAGGTACAAAATGACTGTTTCTCGCTGAGAAACTGCCAAAAAGCGGATTTCTGTCGTAACATTGATTTACCTTCTGATTTTTTAAGGCAAGCTATGGAAAACGTCAGAAAATTGGAGAAAGGAGTCCATGTAGTTGATTTGAGAGACTCATTTCATTATTGGACTCACCAAACCACTTACAGTGTTTCAGGTACAAAATGACTGTTTCTCGCTGAGAAACTGCCAAAAAGCGGATTTCTGTCATAACATTGATTTACCTTCTGATTTTTTAAGGCAAGCTATGGAAAACGTCAGAAAATTGGAGAAAGGAGTCCATGTAGTTGATTTGAGAGACTCATTTCATTATTGGACTCACCAAACCACTTACAGTGTTTCAGGTACAAAATGACCGTTTCTCGCTGAGAAAATGCCAAAAAGCGGATTTCTGTAATAACATTGTTTTACCTTCTGATTTTTTAAGGCAAGCTATTGAAAATGTTAGAAAATTGGAGAAAGGAGTCTATGTAGTTGATTTGAGGGACTCATTTCATTATTGGACTCACCAAACCGCTTACAGTGTTTCAGGTTCAAAATGACTGTTTCTCGCTGAGAAAATGCCAAAAAGCGGATTTCTGTAATAACATTGATTTACCTTCTGATTTTTCAAGGCAAGCTATTGAAAACGTCAGAAAATTGGAGAAAAGAGTCTATGTAGTTTGATTTGAGAGACTCATTTCATTATTGGACTCACCAAACCACTTACAGTGTTTCAGGTACAAAATGACTGTTTCTCGCTGAGAAAAGGCCAAAAAGCGGATTTCTGTCATAACATTGATTTACATTCTGATTTTTTAAGGCAAGCTATTGAAAACGTTGGAAAATTGGAGAAAGGTGTCTATGTAGTTGATTTGAGGGACTCATTTCATTATTGGACTCACCAAACCACTTACAGTGTTTCAGGTACAAAATGACTGTTTCTCGCTGAGAAAATGCCAAAAAGCGGATTTCTGTCATAACATTGATTTACCTTCTGATTTTTCAAGGCAAGCTATTGAAAATGTCGGAAAATTGGAGAAAGGAGTCTATGTAGTTGATTTGAGAGACTCATTTCATTATTGGACTCACCAAACCACTTACAGTGTTTCAGGTACAAAATGACTGTTTCTCGCTGAGAAAATGCCAAAAAGCGGATTTCTGTCATAACATTGATTTACCTTCTTATTTTTTAAGGCAAGCTATTGAAAACGTTAGAAAATTGGAGAAAGGTGTCTATGTAGTTGATTTGAGAGACTCATTTCATTATTGGACTCACCAAACCACTTACAGTGTTTCAGGTGCAAAATGAGTGTTTCTCGCTGAGAAAATGCCAAAAAGCGGATTTCTGTCATAACATTGATTTACTTTCTGATTTTTCAAGGCAAGCTATTGAAAACGTCATAAAATTGGAGAAAGGAGTCTATGTAGTTGATTTGAGAGACTCATTTCATTATTGGACTCACCAAACCACTTACAGTGTTTCAGGTACAAAATGACTGTTTCTCGCTGAGAAACTGCCAAAAAGCGGATTTCTGTCATAACATTGATTTACCTTCTGATTTTTTAAGGCAAGCTATTGAAAACGTTAGAAAATTGGAGAAAGGTGTCTATGTAGTTGATTTGAGCGACTCATTTCATTATTGGACTCACCAAACCACTTACAGTGTTTCAGGTACAAAATGACCGTTTCTCGCTGAGAAAATGCCAAAAAGCGGATTTCTGTCATAACATTGATTTACCTTCTGATTTTTTAAGGCAAGCTATTGAAAACGTTGGAAAATTGGAGAAAGGTGTCTATGTAGTTGATTTGAGGGACTCATTTCATTATTGGACTCACCAAACCACTTACACTGTTTCAGGTACAAAATGACTGTTTCTCGCTGAGAAAATGCCAAAAAGCGGATTTCTGTCATAACATTGATTTACCTTCTGATTTTTCAAGGCAAGCTATTGAAAATGTCGGAAAATTGGAGAAAGGAGTCTATGTAGTTGATTTGAGAGACTCATTTCATTATTGGACTCACCAAACCACTTACAGTGTTTCAGGTACAAAATGACTGTTTCTCGCTGAGAAAATGCCAAAAAGCGGATTTCTGTCATAACATTGATTTACCTTCTGATTTTTCAAGGCCCCTTCATTATTGGACTCACCAAACCTCTTACAGTGTTTCAGGTTCAAAATGACTGTTTCTCGCTGAGAAACTGCCAAAAAGCGGATTTCTGTAATAACATTGTTTCAAGTGTCTGAGAGAGCTTAGCAAGGGGCCTCGCATTGACCATTACTTCCTTAGAGGTAGGGCAAATCAGTCGAGTGAAGCCCAATGGCAGGATATTCACCACAGTCCACAGGGTATCAGAACCCCAGACGAAGCTCAATCAAGCACAGATCCATTTATGAACATCAGCCCAGAGCCCATCCAGCCACAGACAGCAGTAGAGCGGAGGCTGACTGGACGAAAACCTCAAATCTTGTGGCCTAAATCCTGTCAGAAAAAGGAGTGGGAAACCACAGACACAGACCTCGTCCACCTTTTAGAAGGTCTGAAAGGGGGTGTGGAGAAAAAACTGGACAAGATCGGAGAGACCATTTATAGCTATGGAGCAGAGAGATTTGGTGTGAAACGTGAGAACTTGCAGACACAGAAGGAACCATCTGCTCATCTCAAGTCCAGGAGACAACAAGAGATTCAGAGACTCGTGAAAGAAAGGAGGTGCCTGAGGAAACAATGGAAGAAGGCCACGGAAGTGGAAAGGAAAGGCCTTGGGGCACTACAGGGCGACATCAAGCAGCGTCTGGCAGCACTGCGAAGAGCAGAATGCCTGAGAAGGCAACATAAGAAGAGAGAGCGAACGAGGACTGCCTTCTACAGAGATCCCTATAAATTTGTTAAGGACCTCTTTGTCAGGGAGAAATCTGGGACCCTCAAAGTACCCATAAGAGAACTGGAAGAACATCTTCGGAAGACCTACTCCGACAAACAGAGGCATGTGCCAGCCAGCATTCCGGAGGATATGCCACCCATCCAACCACCTGAGCACCAGATGGAAACAAGGCCCCCCACATGGAGCGAAGTTGAGAGCACAGTAAAACGGGCAAGAACAGCTTCAGCCCCGGGGCCCAACGGCATTCCATACAGGGTGTATAAGAACACGCCAGGCATCTTGAAATACCTCTGGAAGCTTATGAAAGTGGCATGGGAAAAAGGAATGATACCAAAGGCATGGCGACGGGCAGGAGGGATCCTGATTCCCAAAGAGAAGAATTCCTCAACCATCGAGCAGTTTCGCCAGATCAGCCTTCTCAATGTGGAAGGAAAGATTTTCTTCAGTGTCGTGGCCCGTAGGCTCTCAGCATTCCTGCTGGCGAACAACTTTGTTGACACCTCAGTGCAAAAGGCAGGGATAAGTGGGTTCTCAGGTTACTTGGAACACACAAATGTCATCGGGCACCAAGTACAGACGGCCAAGAAGGAGAAGAAAGACCTGCATGTGGTGTTTTTAGATCTTGCCAATGCCTTCGGGTCAGTGCCTCATGAGATCTTGTGGACAGCGTTCAACTTCTTTCAAGTGCCAGAGGGCATCACAAGTCTAGTCAAAGCCTACTTCCAGGATCTCCAATTCTGTGTTACAGCACAGGATAGTACAACTGCCTGGCAGCACCTTGAGATAGGCATTATGGCGGGCTGCACCATCTCGCCACTGGTGTTTACAATGGCAATGGAGCTACTTATTCGTGCATCACGATGGGTGGTTGTAGGAGAACGATTGAAGAGCGGGCTCCGTCTTCCCCCAATCAGGGCGTACATGGACGACATGACGACAATAACAACAACGGTCGCATGTACCAAACGTCTGCTGGAGAAACTCCGGGGAAACATCAAATGGGCACGAATGGAGATTAAACCCAGCAAATCCCGTAGCATCTCCATTGTCAAAGGTAAGCTCACCAATGCAAGGTTCTATGTGGACGACCAGCCAATCCCAACAGTTCTGGAGAAGCCTATCAAAAGCCTTGGCCGATGGTATAGCGCAGAACTTAAAGACTCTGAGCAGGTGAACAACTCAGGCAGGATACAATCAGCGGCCTCAAGCAGATTAACAACACTGCTCTCCCTGGAAAATTAAAGCTATGGTGCTTTAAGTTTGGGCTGCTACCTCGCCTCATGTGGCCAATTTCCATCTATGAGGTCACCTTATCTCATGTCAATCGGCTTGAGAGACTGGTGAATGCCAAAGTGAGGAAGTGGCTTGGACTGCCGAGATGCCTTTCCAGCATAGGCCTGTATGGCAATTGAGCGCTCTCCCTTCCAATCTCAAGCCTGGTGGAGGAGTACAAATGTGCCAAAACAAGGGTGGAAATGACTCTTACAGAATCCCGGGACCCATGCGTCAGAGATGCGGCTCCAAACCTGGTAACAGGGAGGAAATGGAAACCATCTGCAGCAGTAGCAGTGGCAAAGACCACCCTCAGACACCGGGATATAGTGGGACGAGTCCAACATGGCAGAGGGGGTCTTGGCCTGGAAGCAACAACACCCGCTTGGCAAAAGGCTACTCCGTCTGAACGGCGACACATGGTGGTTGAGGAGGTGCGCAACCAGGGGGAGGCAGCCAGGTGTGCCAAGGCAGTCTCCCAAGCCCAGCAAGGACGCTGGATGAGGTGGGAGGGTGTGGAGAGGAGGAAAATCACGTGGAATGAGATGTGGAGCATGGAGGCTAATAGGCTCAGCTTCATCATCAGAGCCACTTATGATGTCCTGCCCTCTCCAACCAACCTACATCTCTGGTATGGAGAGGACCCAGCCTGCCTGCAGTGTGCAGCCCCAGCAACCCTCAAACACATCCTGGTGGGTTGCAAGACCAGCCTGACTCAAGGAAGATACACCTGGCGCCATAACCAAGGGTTGAAGGGCTTGGCTGCCGAACTTGAGGACAAGAGGGTCACCATCAACGCCATGCCTTTCAAAACCCAGACCACCCTCCCACGGAAGACAACATTCGTCCGACAAGGGGAGAAACGGAGAACCAAGCCATCACCTCCAAACTCAGGCCCACTGGACACAGCCCGGGATTGGGAAATGCGGGTAGACCTCAGCCAGAGGCTCACTTTCCCGCCAGAAATCGCAGCAACCAACCTGCGCCCAGATTTGGTCCTCTGGTCCAAGTCCTGCCGGCGTGTCTTCATTGTGGAGCTGACTGTCCCGTGGGAGGATAACATCGACGAAGCATTCGAAAGAAAAAGGCTGCGTTATGCTAACCTAGCAGCTGATGCTGAGGCGCGGGGATGGAACGTAAAGGTGTGGCCAGTGGAGGTTGGCTGCCGAGGCTTTGTAGCCAGGTCCACCACACGGCTCCTGAAGGAAGTTGGGATCAGAGGACAGGCCCAGCGGAAGGCAATAAAAGAACTTGCCAAAGCAGCCGAACGGAGCAGTCACTGGCTGTGGCTGAAACGGAGGGATGCAACATGGGCTGTTTGATGACCACGGGGTGCCACCATATGACACACACCCAGGTCTGATCAGCCTGTGGCAGGCCAACCTTGGAAGAGGGTGTATTGTGTTAAGAGGCCGAAACACCTGATGAAGACAAGGCACACAACTGATGACGTGTAGATTTGGTGGTGCCCCGCGATCCTGTCCAAACTCCACCCCACAGTCATGTCCGATAGGAGTTATCGTGCTGATATATTTTAGGGATATTAACAGCTAGTCCTATTAAGAATCCTACCTTCTGATTTTTTAAGGCAAGCTATTGAAAACGTCAGAAAATTGGAGAAAGGAGTCTATGTAGTTGATTTGAGAGACTCATTTCATTATTGGACTCACCAAACCACTTACAGTGTTTCAGGTACAAAATGACTGTTTCTCGCTGAGAAAATGCCAAAAAGCGGATTTCTGTCATAACATTGATTTACCTTCTGATTTTTTAAGGCAAGCTATTGAAAACCTTGGAAAATTGGAGAAAGGTGTCTATGTAGTTGATTTGAGGGACTCATTTCATTATTGGACTCACCAAACCACTTACAGTGTTTCAGGTACAAAATGACTGTTTCTCGCTGAGAAAATGCCAAAAAGCGGATTTCTGTCATAACATTGATTTACCTTCTGATTTTTCAAGGCAAGCTATTGAAAATGTCGGAAAATTGGAGAAAGGAGTCTATGTAGTTGATTTGAGAGACTCATTTCATTATTGGACTCACCAAACCACTTACAGTGTTTCAGGTACAAAATGACTGTTTCTCGCTGAGAAAATGCCAAAAAGCGGATTTCTGTCATAACATTGATTTACCTTCTTATTTTTTAAGGCAAGCTATTGAAAACGTTAGAAAATTGGAGAAAGGTGTCTATGTAGTTGATTTGAGAGACTCATTTCATTATTGGACTCACCAAACCACTAACAGTGTTTCAGGTACAAAATGACTGTTTCTCGCTGAGAAAATGCCAAAAAGCGGATTTCTGTCATAACATTGATTTACCTTCTGATTTTTCAAGGCAAGCTATTGAAAATGTCGGAAAATTGGAGAAAGGAGTCTATGTAGTTGATTTGAGAGACTCATTTCATTATTGGACTCACCAAACCACTTACAGTGTTTCAGGTACAAAATGACTGTTTCTCGCTGAGAAAATGCCAAAAAGCGGATTTCTGTCATAACATTGATTTACCTTCTGATTTTTTAAGGCAAGCTATTGAAAACGTTAGAAAATTGGAGAAAGGTGTCTATGTAGTTGATTTGAGAGACTCATTTCATTATTGGACTCACCAAACCACTTACAGTGTTTCAGGTACAAAATGACTGTTTCTCGCTGAGAAAATGCCAAAAAGCGGATTTCTGTCATAACATTGATTTACCTTCTGATTTTTCAAGGCAAGCTATTGAAAATGTCGGAAAATTGGAGAAAGGAGTCTATGTAGTTGATTTGAGAGACTCATTTCATTATTGGACTCACCAAACCACTTACAGTGTTTCAGGTACAAAATGACTGTTTCTCGCTGAGAAAATGCCAAAAAGCGGATTTCTGTCATAACATTGATTTACCTTCTGATTTTTTAAGGCAAGCTATTGAAAACGTTAGAAAATTGGAGAAAGGAGTCTATGTAGTTGATTTGAGAGACTCATTTCATTATTGGACTCACCAAACCACTTACAGTGTTTCAGGTACAAAATGACTGTTTCTCGCTGAGAAAATGCCAAAAAGCGGATTTCTGTCATAACATTGATTTACCTTCTGATTTTTTAAGGCAAGCTATTGAAAACGTTGGAAAATTGGAGAAAGGTGTCTATGTAGTTGATTTGAGGGACTCATTTCATTATTGGACTCACCAAACCACTTACAGTGTTTCAGGTACAAAATGACTGTTTCTCGCTGAGAAAATGCCAAAAAGCGGATTTCTGTCATAACATTGATTTACCTTCTGATTTTTCAAGGCAAGCTATTGAAAATGTCGGAAAATTGGAGAAAGGAGTCTATGTAGTTGATTTGAGAGACTCATTTCATTATTGGACTCTCCAAACCGCTTACAGTGTTTCAGGTACAAAATGACTGTTTCTCGCTGAGAAAATGCCAAAAAGCGGATTTCTGTCATAACATTGATTTACCTTCTGATTTTTCAAGGCAAGCTATTGAAAACGTCATAAAATTGGAGAAAGGAGTCTATGTAGTTGATTTGAGAGACTCATTTCATTATTGGACTCACCAAACCACTTACAGTGTTTCAGGTACAAAATGACTGTTTCTCGCTGAGAAAATGCCAAAAAGCGGATTTCTGTCATAACATTGATTTACCTTCTGATTTTTTAAGGCAAGCTATTGAAAACGTTAGAAAATTGGAGAAAGGAGTCTATGTAGTTGATTTGAGAGACTCATTTAATTATTGGACTCACCAAACCACTTACAGTGTTTCAGGTACAAAATGACTGTTTCTCGCTGAGAAAATGCCAAAAAGCGGATTTCTGTCATAACATTGATTTACCTTCTGATTTTTCAAGGCAAGCTATTGAAAATGTCGGACAATTGGAGAAAGGAGTCTATGTAGTTGATTTGAGAGACTCATTTCATTATTGGACTCACCAAACCACTTACAGTGTTTCAGGTACAAAATGACTGTTTCTCGCTGAGAAAATGCCAAAAAGCGGATTTCTGTCATAACATTGATTTACCTTCTGATTTTTTAAGGCAAGCTATTGAAAACGTTAGAAAATTGGAGAAAGGTGTCTATGTAGTTGATTTGAGAGACTCATTTCATTATTGGACTCTCCAAACCGCTTACAGTGTTTCAGGTACAAAATGACTGTTTCTCGCTGAGAAAATGCCAAAAAGCAGATTTCTGTCATAACATTGATTTACCTTCTTATTTTTTAAGGCAAGCTATTGAAAACGTTAGAAAATTGGAGAAAGGTGTCTATGTACTTGATTTGAGAGACTCATTTCATTATTGGACTCACCAAACCACTTACAGTGTTTCAGGTACAAAATGTCTGTTTCTCGCTGAGAAAATGCCAAAAAGCGGATTTCTGTCATAACATTGATTTACCTTCTGATTTTTCAAGGCAAGCTATTGAAAACGTCATAAAATTGGAGAAAGGAGTCTATGTAGTTGATTTGAGAGACTCATTTCATTATTGGACTCACCAAACCACTTACAGTGTTTCAGGTACAAAATGACTGTTTCTCGCTGAGAAAATGCCAAAAAGCGGATTTCTGTCATAACATTGATTTACCTTCTGATTTTTTAAGGCAAGCTATTGAAAACGTTAGAAAATTGGAGAAAGGTGTCTATGTAGTTGATTTGAGAGACTCATTTCATTATTGGACTCACCAAACCACTTACAGTGTTTCAGGTACAAAATGACTGTTTCTCGCTGAGAAAATGCCAAAAAGCGGATTTCTGTCATAACATTGATTTACCTTCTGATTTTTCAAGGCAAGCTATTGAAAATGTCGGAAAATTGGAGAAAGGAGTCTATGTAGTTGATTTGAGAGACTCATTTCATTATTGGACTCACCAAACCACTTAGAGTGTTTCAGGTACAAAATGACTGTTTCTCGCTGAGAAAATGCCAAAAAGCGGATTTCTGTCATAACATTGATTTACCTTCTTATTTTTTAAGGCAAGCTATTGAAAACGTTAGAAAATTGGAGAAAGGTGTCTATGTACTTGATTTGAGAGACTCATTTCATTATTGGACTCACCAAACCACTTACAGTGTTTCAGGTACAAAATGTCTGTTTCTCGCTGAGAAAATGCCAAAAAGCGGATTTCTGTCATAACATTGATTTACCTTCTGATTTTTCAAGGCAAGCTATTGAAAACGTCATAAAATTGGAGAAAGGAGTCTATGTAGTTGATTTGAGAGACTCATTTCATTATTGGACTCACCAAACCACTTACAGTGTTTCAGGTACAAAATGACTGTTTCTCGCTGAGAAAATGCCAAAAAGCGGATTTCTGTCATAACATTGATTTACCTTCTGATTTTTTAAGGCAAGCTATTGAAAACGTTAGAAAATTGGAGAAAGGTGTCTATGTAGTTGATTTGAGAGACTCATTTCATTATTGGACTCACCAAACCACTTACAGTGTTTCAGGTACAAAATGACTGTTTCTCGCTGAGAAAATGCCAAAAAGCGGATTTCTGTCATAACATTGATTTACCTTCTGATTTTTCAAGGCAAGCTATTGAAAATGTCGGAAAATTGGAGAAAGGAGTCTATGTAGTTGATTTGAGAGACTCATTTCATTATTGGACTCACCAAACCACTTAGAGTGTTTCAGGTACAAAATGACTGTTTCTCGCTGAGAAAATGCCAAAAAGCGGATTTCTGTCATAACATTGATTTACCTTCTTATTTTTTAAGGCAAGCTATTGAAAACGTTAGAAAATTGGAGAAAGGTGTCTATGTAGTTGATTTGAGAGACTCATTTCATTATTGGACTCACCAAACCACTTACAGTGTTTCAGGTACAAAATGACTGTTTCTCGCTGAGAAAATGCCAAAAAGCGGATTTCTGTCATAACATTGATTTACCTTCTGATTTTTTAAGGCAAGCTATTGAAAACGTCATAAAATTGGAGAAAGGAGTCTATGTAGTTGATTTGAGAGACTCATTTCATTATTGGACTCACCAAACCACTTACAGTGTTTCAGGTACAAAATGACTGTTTCTCGCTGAGAAAATGCCAAAAAGCGGATTTCTGTCATAACATTGATTTACCTTCTGATTTTTTAAGGCAAGCTATTGAAAACGTTAGAAAATTGGAGAAAGGTGTCTATGTAGTTGATTTGAGAGACTCATTTCATTATTGGACTCACCAAACCACTTACAGTGTTTCAGGTACAAAATGACTGTTTCTCGCTGAGAAAATGCCAAAAAGCGGATTTCTGTCATAACATTGATTTACCTTCTGATTTTTCAAGGCAAGCTATTGAAAATGTCGGAAAATTGGAGAAAGGAGTCTATGTAGTTGATTTGAGAGACTCATTTCATTATTGGACTCACCAAACCACTTAGAGTGTTTCAGGTACAAAATGACTGTTTCTCGCTGAGAAAATGCCAAAAAGCGGATTTCTGTCATAACATTGATTTACCTTCTTATTTTTTAAGGCAAGCTATTGAAAACGTTAGAAAATTGGAGAAAGGTGTCTATGTAGTTGATTTGAGAGACTCATTTCATTATTGGACTCACCAAACCACTTACAGTGTTTCAGGTACAAAATGACTGTTTCTCGCTGAGAAAATGCCAAAAAGCGGATTTCTGTCATAACATTGATTTACCTTCTGATTTTTTAAGGCAAGCTATTGAAAACGTCATAAAATTGGAGAAAGGAGTCTATGTAGTTGATTTGAGAGACTCATTTCATTATTGGACTCACCAAACCACTTACAGTGTTTCAGGTACAAAATGACTGTTTCTCGCTGAGAAAAGGCCAAAAAGCGGATTTCTGTCATAACATTGATTTACCTTCTGATTTTTTAAGGCAAGCTATTGAAAACGTTAGAAAATAGGAGAAAGGTGTCTATGTAGTTGATTTGAGCGACTCATTTCATTATTGGACTCACCAAACCACTTACAGTGTTTCAGGTACAAAATGACTGTTTCTCGCTGAGAAAATGCCAAAAAGCGGATTTCTGTCATAACATTGATTTACCTTCTGATTTTTCAAGGCAAGCTATTGAAAATGTCGGAAAATTGGAGAAAGGAGTCTATGTAGTTGATTTGAGAGACTCATTTCATTATTGGACTCACCAAACCACTTACAGTGTTTCAGGTACAAAATGACTGTTTCTCGCTGAGAAAATGCCAAAAAGCGGATTTCTGTCATAACATTGATTTACCTTCTGATTTTTTAAGGCAAGCTATTGAAAACGTTGGAAAATTGGAGAAAGGTGTCTATGTAGTTGATTTGAGGGACTCATTTCATTATTGGACTCACCAAACCACTTACAGTGTTTCAGGTACAAAATGACTGTTTCTCGCTGAGAAAATGCCAAAAAGCGGATTTCTGTCATAACATTGATTTACCTTCTGATTTTTCAAGGCAAGCTATTGAAAATGTCGGAAAATTGGAGAAAGGAGTCTATGTAGTTGATTTGAGAGACTCATTTCATTATTGGACTCACCAAACCACTTACAGTGTTTCAGGTACAAAATGACTGTTTCTCGCTGAGAAAAGGCCAAAAAGCGGATTTCTGTCATAACATTGATTTACCTTCTGATTTTTTAAGGCAAGCTATTGAAAACGTTAGAAAATTGGAGAAAGGTGTCTATGTAGTTGATTTGAGCGACTCATTTCATTATTGGACTCACCAAACCACTTACAGTGTTTCAGGTACAAAATGACTGTTTCTCGCTGAGAAAATGCCAAAAAGCGGATTTCTGTCATAACATTGATTTACCTTCTGATTTTTCAAGGCAAGCTATTGAAAATGTCGGAAAATTGGAGAAAGGAGTCTATGTAGTTGATTTGAGAGACTCATTTCATTATTGGACTCACCAAACCACTTACAGTGTTTCAGGTACAAAATGACTGTTTCTCGCTGAGAAAATGCCAAAAAGCGGATTTCTGTCATAACATTGATTTACCTTCTGATTTTTCAAGGCAAGCTATTGAAAATGTCGGAAAATTGGAGAAAGGAGTCTATGTAGTTGATTTGAGAGACTCATTTCATTATTGGACTCACCAAACCACTTACAGTGTTTCAGGTACAAAATGACTGTTTCTCGCTGAGAAAAGGCCAAAAAGCGGATTTCTGTCATAACATTGATTTACCTTCTGATTTTTTAAGGCAAGCTATTGAAAACGTTAGAAAATTGGAGAAAGGTGTCTATGTAGTTGATTTGAGCGACTCATTTCATTATTGGACTCACCAAACCACTTACAGTGTTTCAGGTACAAAATGACTGTTTCTCGCTGAGAAAATGCCAAAAAGCGGATTTCTGTCATAACATTGATTTACCTTCTGATTTTTCAAGGCAAGCTATTGAAAATGTCGGAAAATTGGAGAAAGGAGTCTATGTAGTTGATTTGAGAGACTCATTTCATTATTGGACTCACCAAACCACTTACAGTGTTTCAGGTACAAAATGACTGTTTCTCGCTGAGAAAATGCCAAAAAGCGGATTTCTGTCATAACATTGATTTACCTTCTGATTTTTTAAGGCAAGCTATTGAAAACGTTGGAAAATTGGAGAAAGGTGTCTATGTAGTTGATTTGAGGGACTCATTTCATTATTGGACTCACCAAACCACTTACAGTGTTTCAGGTACAAAATGACTGTTTCTCGCTGAGAAAATGCCAAAAAGCGGATTTCTGTCATAACATTGATTTACCTTCTGATTTTTTAAGGCAAGCTATTGAAAACGTCATAAAATTGGAGAAAGGAGTCTATGTAGTTGATTTGAGAGACTCATTTCATTATTGGACTCACCAAACCACTTACAGTGTTTCAGGTACAAAATGACTGTTTCTCGCTGAGAAAATGCCAAAAAGCGGATTTCTGTCATAACATTGATTTACCTTCTGATTTTTCAAGGCAAGCTATTGAAAATGTCGGAAAATTGGAGAAAGGAGTCTATGTAGTTGATTTGAGAGACTCATTTCATTATTGGACTCACCAAACCACTTACAGTGTTTCAGGTACAAAATGACTGTTTCTCGCTGAGAAAATGCCAAAAAGCGGATTTCTGTCATAACATTGATTTACCTTCTGATTTTTCAAGGCAAGCTATTGAAAATGTCGGAAAATTGGAGAAAGGAGTCTATGTAGTTGATTTGAGAGACTCATTTCATTATTGGACTCACCAAACCACTTACAGTGTTTCAGGTACAAAATGACTGTTTCTCGCTGAGAAAATGCCAAAAAGCGGATTTCTGTCATAACATTGATTTACCTTCTGATTTTTTAAGGCAAGCTATTGAAAACGTTAGAAAATTGGAGAAAGGTGTCTATGTAGTTGATTTGAGAGACTCATTTCATTATTGGACTCACCAAACCACTTACAGTGTTTCAGGTACAAAATGACTGTTTCTCGCTGAGAAAATGCCAAAAAGCGGATTTCTGTCATAACATTGATTTACCTTCTGATTTTTCAAGGCAAGCTATTGAAAACGTCATAAAATTGGAGAAAGGAGTCTATGTAGTTGATTTGAGAGACTCATTTCATTATTGGACTCACCAAACCACTTACAGTGTTTCAGGTACAAAAGGACTGTTTCTCGCTGAGAAAATGCCAAAAAGCGGATTTCTGTCATAACATTGATTTACCTTCTGATTTTTTAAGGCAAGCTATTGAAAACGTTAGAAAATTGGAGAAAGGAGTCTATGTAGTTGATTTGTGAGACTCATTTCATTATTGGACTCACCAAACCACTTACAGTGTTTCAGGTTCAAAATGACTGTTTCTCGCTGAGAAACTGCCAAAAAGCGGATTTCTGTAATAACATTGTTTCAAGTGTCTGAGAGAGCTGAGCAAGGGGCCTCGCATTGACCATTACTTCCTTAGAGGTAGGGCAAATCAGTCGAGTGAAGCCCAATGGCAGGATATTCACCACAGTCCACAGGGTATCAGAACCCCAGACGAAGCTCAATCAAGCACAGATCCATTTATGAACATCAGCCCAGAGCCCATCCAGCCACAGACAGCAGTAGAGCGGAGGCTGACTGGACGAAAACCTCAAATCTTGTGGCCTAAATCCTGTCAGAAAAAGGAGTGGGAAACCACAGACACAGACCTCGTCCACCTTTTAGAAGGTCTGAAAGGGGGTGTGGAGAAAAAACTGGACAATATCGGAGAGACCATTTATAGCTATGGAGCAGAGAGATTTGGTGTGAAACGTGAGAACTTGCAGACACAGAAGGAACCATCTGCTCATCTCAAGTCCAGGAGACAACAAGAGATTCAGAGACTCGTGAAAGAAAGGAGGTGCCTGAGGAAACAATGGAAGAAGGCCACGGAAGTAGAAAGGAAAGGCCTTGGGGCACTACAGGGCGACATCAAGCAGCGTCTGGCAGCACTGCGAAGAGCAGAATGCCTGAGAAGGCAACATAAGAAGAGAGAGCGAACGAGGACTGCCTTCTACAGAGATCCCTATAAATTTGTTAAGGACCTCTTTGTCAGGGAGAAATCTGGGACCCTCAAAGTACCCATAAGAGAACTGGAAGAACATCTTCGGAAGACCTACTCCGACAAACAGAGGCATGTGCCAGCCAGCATTCCGGAGGATATGCCACCCATCCAACCACCTGAGCACCAGATTGAAACAAGGCCCCCCACATGGAGCGAAGTTGAGAGCACAGTAAAACGGGCAAGAACAGCTTCAGCCCCGGGGCCCAACGGCATTCCATACAGGGTGTATAAGAACACGCCAGGCATCTTGAAATACCTCTGGAAGCTTGTGAAAGTGGCATGGGAAAAAGGAATGATACCAAAGGCATGGCGACGGGCAGGAGGGATCCTGATTCCCAAAGAGAAGAATTCCTCAACCATCGAGCAGTTTCGCCAGATCAGCCTTCTCAATGTGGAAGGAAAGATTTTCTTCAGTGTCGTGGCCCGTAGGCTCTCAGCATTCCTGCTGGCGAACAACTTTGTTGACACCTCAGTGCAAAAGGCAGGGATAAGTGGGTTCTCAGGTTACTTGGAACACACAAATGTCATCGGGCACCAAGTACAGACGGCCAAGAAGGAGAAGAAAGACCTGCATGTGGTGTTTTTAGATCTTGCCAATGCCTTCGGGTCAGTGCCTCATGAGATCTTGTGGACAGCGTTCAACTTCTTTCAAGTGCCAGAGGGCATCACAAGTCTAGTCAAAGCCTACTTCCAGGATCTCCAATTCTGTGTTACAGCACAGGATAGTACAACTGCCTGGCAGCACCTTGAGATAGGCATTATGGCGGGCTGCACCATCTCGCCACTGGTGTTTACAATGGCAATGGAGCTACTTATTCGTGCATCACGATGGGTGGTTGGAGGAGAACGATTGAAGAGCGGGCTCCGTCTTCCCCCAATCAGGGCGTACATGGACGACATGACGACAATAACAACAACGGTCGCATGTACCAAACGTCTGCTGGAGAAACTCCGGGGAAACATCAAATGGGCACGAATGGAGATTAAACCCAGCAAATCCCGTAGCATCTCCATTGTCAAAGGTAAGCTCACCAATGCAAGGTTCTATGTGGACGACCAGCCAATCCCAACAGTTCTGGAGAAGCCTATCAAAAGCCTTGGCCGATGGTATAGCGCAGAACTTAAAGACTCTGAGCAGGTGGAACAACTCAGGCAGGATACAATCAGCGGCCTCAAGCAGATTAACAACACTGCTCTCCCTGGAAAATTGAAGCTATGGTGCTTTAAGTTTGGGCTGCTACCTCGCCTCATGTGGCCAATTTCCATCTATGAGGTCACCTTATCTTATGTCAATCGGCTTGAGAGACTGGTGAATGCCCAAGTGAGGAAGTGGCTTGGACTGCCGAGATGCCTTTCCAGCATAGGCCTGTATGGCAATGGAGCGCTCTCCCTTCCAATCTCAAGCCTGGTGGAGGAGTACAAATGTGCCAAAACAAGGGTGGAAATGACTCTTACAGAATCCCGGGACCTATGCGTCAGAGATGCGGCTCCAAACCTGGCAACAGGGAGGAAATGGAAACCATCTGCAGCAGTAGCAGTGGCAAAGACCACCCTCAGACACCGGGATATAGTGGGACGAGTCCAACATGGCAGAGGGGGTCTTGGCCTGGAAGCAACAACACCCGCTTGGCAAAAGGCTACTCCGTCTGAACGGCGACACATGGTGGTTGAGGAGGTGCGCAACCAGGGGGAGGCAGCCAGGTGTGCCAAGGCAGTCTCCCAAGCCCAGCAAGGACGCTGGATGAGGTGGGAGGGTGTGGAGAGGAGGAAAATCACGTGGAATGAGATGTGGAGCATGGAGGCTAATAGGCTCAGCTTCATCATCAGAGCCACTTATGATGTCCTGCCCTCTCCAACCAACCTACATCTCTGGTATGGAGAGGACCCAGCCTGCCTGCAGTGTGCAGCCCCAGCAACCCTCAAACACATCCTGGTGGGTTGCAAGACCAGCCTGACTCAAGGAAGATACACCTGGCGCCATAACCAAGGGTTGAAGGGCTTGGCTGCCGAACTTGAGGACAAGAGGGTCACCATCAACGCCATGCCTTTCAAAACCCAGACCACCCTCCCACGGAAGACAACATTCGTCCGACAAGGGGAGAAACGGAGAACCAAGCCATCACCTCCAAACTCAGGCCCACTGGACACAGCCCGGGATTGGGAAATGCGGGTAGACCTCAGCCAGAGGCTCACTTTCCCGCCAGAAATCGCAGCAACCAACCTGCGCCCAGATTTGGTCCTCTGGTCCAAGTCCTGCCGGCGTGTCTTCATTGTGGAGCTGACTGTCCCGTGGGAGGATAACATCGACGAAGCATTCGAAAGAAAAACGCTGCGTTATGCTAACCTAGCAGCTGATGCTGAGGCGCGGGGATGGAACGTAAAGGTGTGGCCAGTGGAGGTTGGCTGCCGAGGCTTTGTAGCCAGGTCCACCACACGGCTCCTGAAGGAAGTTGGGATCAGAGGACAGGCCCAGCGGAAGGCAATAAAAGAACTTGCCAAAGCAGCCGAACGGAGCAGTCACTGGCTGTGGCTGAAACGGAGGGATGCAACATGGGCTGTTTGATGACCACGGGGTGCCACCATATGACACACACCCAGGTCTGATCAGCCTGTGGCAGGCCAACCTTGGAAGAGGGTGTATTGTGTTAAGAGGCCGAAACACCTGATGAAGACAAGGCACACAACTGATGACGTGTAGATTTGGTGGTGCCCCGCGATCCTGTCCAAACTCCACCCCACAGTCATGTCCGATAGGAGTTATCGTGCTGATATATTTTAGGGATATTAACAGCTAGTCCTATTAAGAATCCTACCTTCTGATTTTTTAAGGCAAGCTATTGAAAACGTCAGAAAATTGGAGAAAGGAGTCTATGTAGTTGATTTGAGAGACTCATTTCATTATTGGACTCACCAAACCACTTACAATGTTTCAGGTACAAAATGACTGTTTCTCGCTGAGAAACTGCCAAAAAGCGGATTTCTGTCATAACATTGATTTACCTTCTGATTTTTTAAGGCAAGCTATGGAAAACGTCAGAAAATTGGAGAAAGGAGTCTATGTAGTTGATTTGAGAGACTCATTTCATTATTGGACTCACCAAACCACTTACAGTGTTTCAGGTACAAAATGACAGTTTCTCGCTGAGAAAATGCCAAAAAGCGGATTTCTGTCATAACATTGATTTACCTTCTGATTTTTCAAGGCAAGCTATTAAAACTGTCGGAAAATTGGAGAAATGAGTCTATGTAGTTGATTTGAGAGACTCATTTCATTATTGGACTCACCAAACCACTTACAGTGTTTCAGGTACAAAATGACTGTTTCTCGCTGAGAAAATGCCAAAAAACGGATTTCTGTCATAACATTGATTTACCTTCTGATTTTTCAAGGCAAGCTATTAAAAACGTCATAAAATTGGAGAAAGGAGTCTATGTAGTTGATTTGAGAGACTCATTTCATTATTGGACTCACCAAACCACTTACAGTGTTTCAGGTACAAAATGACTGTTTCTCGCTGAGAAAATGCCAAAAAGCGGATTTCTGTCATAACATTGATTTACCTTCTGATTTTTTAAGGCAAGCTATTGAAAACGTTAGAAAATTGGAGAAAGGAGTCTATGTAGTTGATTTGAGAGACTCATTTCATTATTGGACTCACCAAACCACTTACAGTGTTTCAGGTACAAAATGACTGTTTCTCGCTGAGAAAATGCCAAAAAGCGGATTTCTGTCATAACATTGATTTACCTTCTGATTTTTTAAGGCAAGCTATTGAAAACGTTAGAAAATTGGAGAAAGGTGTCTATGTAGTTGATTTGAGAGACTCATTTCATTATTGGACTCACCAAACCACTTACAGTGTTTCAGGTACAAAATGACTGTTTCTCGCTGAGAAAATGCCAAAAAGCGGATTTCTGTCATAACATTGATTTACCTTCTGATTTTTCAAGGCAAGCTATTGAAAACGTCATAAAATTGGAGAAAGGAGTCTATGTAGTTGATTTGAGAGACTCATTTCATTATTGGACTCACCAAACCACTTACAGTGTTTCAGGTACAAAATGACTGTTTCTCGCTGAGAAAATGCCAAAAAGCGGATTTCTGTCATAACATTGATTTACCTTCTGATTTTTTAAGGCAAGCTATTGAAAACGTTAGAAAATTGGAGAAAGGAGTCTATGTAGTTGATTTGAGAGACTCATTTCATTATTAGACTCACCAAACCACTTACAGTGTTTCAGGTACAAAATGACTGTTTCTCGCTGAGAAAATGCCAAAAAGCGGATTTCTGTCATAACATTGATTTACCTTCTGATTTTTTAAGGCAAGCTATTGAAAACGTTAGAAAATTGGAGAAATGAGTCTATGTAGTTGATTTGAGAGACTCATTTCATTATTGGACTCACCAAACCACTTACAGTGTTTCAGGTACAAAATGACTGTTTCTCGCTGAGAAAATGCCAAAAAGCGGATTTCTGTCATAACATTGATTTACCTTCTGATTTTTTAAGGCAAGCTATTGAAAACGTTAGAAAATTGGAGAAAGGTGTCTATGTAGTTGATTTGAGCGACTCATTTCATTATTGGACTCACCAAACCACTTACAGTGTTTCAGGTACAAAATGACTGTTTCTCGCTGAGAAAATGCCAAAAAGCGGATTTCTGTCATAACATTGATTTACCTTCTGATTTTTCAAGGCAAGCTATTGAAAATGTCGGAAAATTGGAGAAAGGAGTCTATGTAGTTGATTTGAGAGACTAATTTCATTATTGGACTCTCCAAACCGCTTACAGTGTTTCAGGTACAAAATGACTGTTTCTCGCTGAGAAAATGCCAAAAAGCGGATTTCTGTCATAACATTGATTTACCTTCTGATTTTTTAAGGCAAGCTATTGAAAACGTTAGAAAATTGGAGAAAGGTGTCTATGTAGTTGATTTGAGAGACTCATTTCATTATTGGACTCACCAAACCACTTACAGTGTTTCAGGTACAAAATGACTGTTTCTCGCTGAGAAAATGCCAAAAAGCGGATTTCTGTCATAACATTGATTTACCTTCTGATTTTTTAAGGCAAGCTATTGAAAACGTTAGAAAATTGGAGAAAGGAGTCTATGTAGTTGATTTGAGAGACTCATTTCATTATTGGACTCACCAAACCACTTACAGTGTTTCAGGTACAAAATGACTGTTTCTCGCTGAGAAAATGCCAAAAAGCGGATTTCTGTCATAACATTGATTTAACTTCTGATTTTTTAAGGCAAGCTATTGAAAACGTTGGAAAATTGGAGAAAGGTGTCTATGTAGTTGATTTGAGGGACTCATTTCATTATTGGACTCACCAAACCACTTACAGTGTTTCAGGTACAAAATGACTGTTTCTCGCTGAGAAAATGCCAAAAAGCGGATTTCTGTCATAACATTGATTTACCTTCTGATTTTTCAAGGCAAGCTATTGAAAATGTCGGAAAATTGGAGAAAGGAGTCTATGTAGTTGATTTGAGAGACTCATTTCATTATTGGACTCACCAAACCACTTACAGTGTTTCAGGTACAAAATGACTGTTTCTCGCTGAGAAAATGCCAAAAAGCGGATTTCTGTAATAACATTGATTTACCTTCTGATTTTTTAAGGCAAGCTATTGAAAACGTTAGAAAATTGGAGAAAGGTGTCTATGTAGTTGATTTGAGAGACTCATTTCATTATTGGACTCTCCAAACCGCTTACAGTGTTTCAGGTACAAAATGACTGTTTCTCGCTGAGAAAATGCCAAAAAGCGGATTTCTGTCATAACATTGATTTACCTTCTTATTTTTTAAGGCAAGCTATTGAAAACGTTAGAAAATTGGAGAAAGGTGTCTATGTAGTTGATTTGAGAGACTCATTTCATTATTGGACTCACCAAACCACTTACAGTGTTTCAGGTACAAAATGACTGTTTCTCGCTGAGAAAATGCCAAAAAGCGGATTTCTGTAATAACATTGATTTACCTTCTGATTTTTCAAGGCAAGCTATTGAAAATTTCGGAAAATTGGAGAAAGGAGTCTATGTAGTTGATTTGAGAGACTCATTTCATTATTGGACTCACCAAACCACTTACAGTGTTTCAGGTACAAAATGACGGTTTCTCGCTGAGAAAATGCCAAAAAGCGGATTTCTGTCATAACATTGATTTACCTTCTGATTTTTTAAGGCAAGCTATTGAAAACGTTAGAAAATTGGAGAAAGGAGTCTATGTAGTTGATTTGAGTGACTCATTTCATTATTGGACTCACCAAACCACTTACAGTGTTTCAGGTACAAAATGACTGTTTCTCGCTGAGAAAATGCCAAAAAGCGGATTTCTGTCATAACATTGATTTACCTTCTGATTTTTTAAGGCAAGCTATTGAAAACGTTGGAAAATTGGAGAAAGGTGTCTATGTAGTTGATTTGAGGGACTCATTTCATTATTGGACTCACCAAACCACTTACAGTGTTTCAGGTACAAAATGACTGTTTCTCGCTGAGAAAATGCCAAAAAGCGGATTTCTGTCATAACATTGATTTACCTTCTTATTTTTTAAGGCAAGCTATTGAAAACGTTAGAAAATTAGAGAAAGGTGTCTATGTAGTTGATTTGAGAGACTCATTTCATTATTGGACTCACCAAACCACTTACAGTGTTTCAGGTACAAAATGACTGTTTCTCGCTGAGAAAATGCCAAAAAGCGGATTTCTGTCATAACATTGATTTACCTTCTGATTTTTCAAGGCAAGCTATTGAAAATTTCGGAAAATTGGAGAAAGGAGTCTATGTAGTTGATTTGAGAGACTCATTTCATTATTGGACTCACCAAACCACTTACAGTGTTTCAGGTACAAAATGACTGTTTCTCGCTGAGAAAATGCCAAAAAGCGGATTTCTGTCATAACATTGATTTACCTTCTGATTTTTTAAGGCAAGCTATTGAAAACGTTAGAAAATTGGAGAAAGGAGTCTATGTAGTTGATTTGAGAGACTCATTTCATTATTGGACTCACCAAACCACTTACAGTGTTTCAGGTACAAAATGACTGTTTCTCGCTGAGAAAATGCCAAAAAGCGGATTTCTGTCATAACATTGATTTACCTTCTGATTTTTTAAGGCAAGCTATTGAAAACGTTGGAAAATTGGAGAAAGGTGTCTATGTAGTTGATTTGAGGGACTCATTTCATTATTGGACTCACCAAACCACTTACAGTGTTTCAGGTACAAAATGACTGTTTCTCGCTGAGAAAATGCCAAAAAGCGGATTTCTGTCATAACATTGATTTACCTTCTGATTTTTCAAGGCAAGCTATTGAAAATGTCGGAAAATTGGAGAAAGGAGTCTATGTAGTTGATTTGAGAGACTCATTCATTATTGGACTCACCAAACCACTTACAGTGTTTCAGGTACAAAATGACTTTTTCTCGCTGAGAAAATGCCAAAAAGCGTATTTCTGTCATAACATTGATTTACCTTCTGATTTTTCAAGGCAAGCTATTGAAAATGTCGGAAAATTGGAGAAAGGAGTCTATGTAGTTGATTTGAGCGACTCATTTCATTATTGGACTCACCAAACCACTTACAGTGTTTCAGGTACAAAATGACTGTTTCTCGCTGAGAAAATGCCAAAAAGCGGATTTCTGTCATAACATTGATTTACCTTCTGATTTTTCAAGGCAAGCTATTGAAAATGTCGGAAAATTGGAGAAAGGAGTCTATGTAGTTGATTTGAGAGACTCATTTCATTATTGGACTCACCAAACCACTTACAGTGTTTCAGGTACAAAATGACTGTTTCTCGCTGAGAAAAGGCCAAAAAGCGGATTTCTGTCATAACATTGATTTACCTTCTGATTTTTTAAGGCAAGCTATTGAAAACGTTAGAAAATTGGAGAAAGGTGTCTATGTAGTTGATTTGAGCGACTCCTTTCATTATTGGACTCACCAAACCACTTACAGTGTTTCAGGTACAAAATGACTGTTTCTCGCTGAGAAAATCCCAAAAAGCGGATTTCTGCCATAACATTGATTTACCTTCTGATTTTTCAAGGCAAGCTATTGAAAATGTCGGAAAATTGGAGAAAGGAGTCTATGTAGTTGATTTGAGAGACTCATTTCATTATTGGACTCACCAAACCACTTACAGTGTTTCAGGTACAAAATGACTGTTTCTCGCTGAGAAAATGCCAAAAAGCGGATTTCTGTCATAACATTGATTTACCTTCTGATTTTTTAAGGCAAGCTATTGAAAACGTTAGAAAATTGGAGATAGGTGTCTATGTAGTTGATTTGAGAGACTCATTTCATTATTGGACTCTCCAAACCGCTTACAGTGTTTCAGGTACAAAATGACTGTTTCTCGCTGAGAAAATGCCAAAAAGCGGATTTCTGTCATAACATTGATTTACCTTCTTATTTTTTAAGGCAAGCTATTGAAAACGTTAGAAAATTGGAGAAAGGTGTCTATGTAGTTGATTTGAGACACTCATTTCATTATTGGACTCACCAAACCACTTACAGTGTTTCAGGTACAAAATGACTGTTTCTCGCTGAGAAAATGCCAAAAAGCGGATTTCTGTCATAACATTGATTTACCTTCTGATTTTTCAAGGCAAGCTATTGAAAACGTCATAAAATTGGAGAAAGGAGTCTATGTAGTTGATTTGAGAGACTCATTTCATTATTGGACTCACCAAACCACTTACAGTGTTTCAGGTACAAAATGACTGTTTCTCGCTGAGAAAATGCCAAAAAGCGGATTTCTGTCATAACATTGATTTACCTTCTGATTTTTTAAGGCAAGCTATTGAAAACGTTAGAAAATTGGAGAAAGGAGTCTATGTAGTTGATTTGAGAGACTCATTTCATTATTGGACTCACCAAACCACTTACAGTGTTTCAGGTACAAAATGACTGTTTCTCGCTGAGAAAATGCCAAAAAGCGGATTTCTGTCATAACATTGATTTACCTTCTGATTTTTTAAGGCAAGCTATTGAAAACGTTGGAAAATTGGAGAAAGGTGTCTATGTAGTTGATTTGAGGGACTCATTTCATTATTGGACTCACCAAACCACTTACAGTGTTTCAGGTACAAAATGACTGTTTCTCGCTGAGAAAATGCCAAAAAGCGGATTTCTGTCATAACATTGATTTACCTTCTGATTTTTCAAGGCAAGCTATTGAAAATGTCAGAAAATTGGAGAAAGGAGTCTATGTAGTTGATTTGAGAGACTCATTTCATTATTGGACTCACCAAACCACTTACAGTGTTTCAGGTACAAAATGACTGTTTCTCGCTGAGAAAATGCCAAAAAGCGGATTTCTGTCATAACATTGATTTACCTTCTGATTTTTTAAGGCAAGCTATTGAAAACGTTAGAAAATTGGAGAAAGGAGTCTATGTAGTTGATTTGAGAGACTCATTTCATTATTGGACTCACCAAACCACTTACAGTGTTTCAGGTTCAAAATGACTGTTTCTCGCTGAGAAACTGCCAAAAAGCGGATTTCTGTAATAACATTGTTTCAAGTGTCTGAGAGAGCTTAGCAAAGGGCCTCGCATTGACCATTACTTCCTTAGAGGTAGGGCAAATCAGTCGAGTGAAGCCCAATGGCAGGATATTCACCACAGGGTATCAGAACCCCAGACGAAGCTCAATCAAGCACAGATCCATTTATGAACATCAGCCCAGAGCCCATCCAGCCACAGACAGCAGTAGAGCTGGACGAAAACCTCAAATCTTGTGGCCTAAATCCTGTCAGAAAAAGGAGTGGGAAACCACAGACACAGACCTCGTCCACCTTTTAGAAGGTCTGAAAGGGGGTGTGGAGAAAAAACTGGACAAGATCGGAGAGACCATTTATAGCTATGGAGCAGAGAGATTTGGTGTGAAACGTGAGAACTTGCAGACACAGAAGGAACCATCTGCTCATCTCAAGTCCAGGAGACAACAAGAGATTCAGAGACTCGTGAAAGAAAGGAGGTGCCTGAGGAAACAATGGAAGAAGGCCACGGAAGTGGAAAGGAAAGGCCTTGGGGCACTACAGGGCGACATCAAGCAGCGTCTGGCAGCACTGCGAAGAGCAGAATGCCTGAGAAGGCAACATAAGAAGAGAGAGCGAACGAGGACTGCCTTCTACAGAGATCCCTATAAATTTGTTAAGGACCTCTTTGTCAGGGAGAAATCTGGGACCCTCAAAGTACCCATAAGAGAACTGGAAGAACATCTTCGGAAGACCTACTCCGACAAACAGAGGCATGTGCCAGCCAGCATTCCGGAGGATATGCCACCCATCCAACCACCTGAGCACCAGATGGAAACAAGGCCCCCCACATGGAGCGAAGTTGAGAGCACAGTAAAACGGGCAAGAACAGCTTCAGCCCCGGGGCCCAACGGCATTCCATACAGGGTGTATAAGAACACGCCAGGCGTCTTGAAATACCTCTGGAAGCTTATGAAAGTGGCATGGGAAAAAGGAATGATACCAAAGGCATGGCGACGGGCAGGAGGGATCCTGATTCCCAAAGAGAAGAATTCCTCAACCATCGAGCAGTTTCGCCAGATCAGCCTTCTCAATGTGGAAGGAAAGATTTTCTTCAGTGTCGTGGCCCGTAGGCTCTCAGCATTCCTGCTGGCGAACAACTTTGTTGACACCTCAGTGCAAAAGGCAGGGATAAGTGGGTTCTCAGGTTGCTTGGAACACACAAATGTCATCTGGCACCAAGTACAGACGGCCAAGAAGGAGAAGAAAGACCTGCATGTGGTGTTTTTAGATCTTGCCAATGCCTTCGGGTCAGTGCCTCATGAGATCTTGTGGACAGCGTTCAACTTCTTTCAAGTGCCAGAGGGCATCACAAGTCTAGTCAAAGCCTACTTCCAGGATCGCCAATTCTGTGTTACAGCACAGGATAGTACAACTGCCTGGCAGCACCTTGAGATAGGCATTATGGCGGGCTGCACCATCTCGCCACTGGTGTTTACAATGGCAATGGAGCTACTTATTCGTGCATCACGATGGGTGGTTGGAGGAGAACGATTGAAGAGCGGGCTCCGTCTTCCCCCAATCAGGGCGTACATGGACGACATGACGACAATAACAACAACGGTCGCATGTACCAAACGTCTGCTGGAGAAACTCCGGGGAAACATCAAATGGGCACGAATGGAGATTAAACCCAGCAAATCCCGTAGCATCTCCATTGTCAAAGGTAAGCTCACCAATGCAACGTTCTATGTGGACGACCAGCCAATCCCAACAGTTCTGGAGAAGCCTATCAAAAGCCTTGGCCGATGGTATAGCGCAGAACTTAAAGACTCTGAGCAGGTGGAACAACTCAGGCAGGATACAATCAGCGGGCTCAAGCAGATTAACAACACTGCTCTCCCTGGAAAATTGAAGCTATGGTGCTTTCAGTTTGGGCTGCTACCTCGCCTCATGTGGCCAATTTCCATCTATGAGGTCACCTTATCTCATGTCAATCGGCTTGAGAGACTGGTGAATGCCCAAGTGAGGAAGTGGCTTGGACTGCCGAGATGCCTTTCCAGCATAGGCCTGTATGGCAATGGAGCGCTCTCCCTTCCAATCTCAAGCCTGGTGGAGGAGTACAAATGTGCCAAAACAAGGGTGGAAATGACTCTTACAGAATCCCGGGACCCATGCGTCAGAGATGCGGCTCCAAACCTGGCAACAGGGAGGAAATGGAAACCATCTGCAGCAGTAGCAGTGGCAAAGACCACCCTCAGACACCGGGATATAGTGGGACGAGTCCAACATGGCAGAGCGGTCTTGGCCTGGAAGCAACAACACCCGCTAGGCAAAAGGCTACTCCGTCTGAACGGCGACACATGGTGGTTGAGGAGGTGCGCAACCAGGAGGAGGCAGCCAGGTGTGCCAAGGCAGTCTCCCAAGCCCAGCAAGGACGCTGGATGAGGTGGGAGGGTGTGGAGAGGAGGAAAATCACGTGGAATGAGATGTGGAGCATGGAGGCTAATAGGCTCAGCTTCATCATCAGAGCCACTTATGATGTCCTGCCCTCTCCAACCAACCTACATCTCTGGTATGGAGAGGACCCAGCCTGCCTGCAGTGTGCAGCCCAAGCAACCCTCAAACACATCCTGGTGGGTTGCAAGACCAGCCTGACTCAAGGAAGATACACCTGGCGCCATAACCAAGTGTTGAAGGGCTTGGCTGCCGAACTTGAGGACAAGAGGGTCACCATCAACGCCATGCCTTTCAAAACCCAGACCACCCTCCCACGGAAGACAACATTCGTCCGACAAGGGGAGAAACGGAGAACCAAGCCATCACCTCCAAACTCAGGCCCACTGGACACAGCCCGGGATTGGGAAGTGCGGGTAGACCTCAGCCAGAGGCTCACTTTCCCGCCAGAAATCGCAGCAACCAACCTGCGCCCAGATTTGGTCCTCTGTTCCAAGTCCTGCCGGCGTGTCTTCATTGTGGAGCTGACTGTCCCGTGGGAGGATAACATCGACGAAGCATTCGAAAGAAAAAGGCTGCGTTATGCTAACCTAGCAGCTGATGCTGAGGCGCGGGGATGGAACGTAAAGGTGTGGCCAGTGGAGGTTGGCTGCCGAGGCTTTGTATCCAGGTCCACCACACGGCTCCTGAAGGAAGTTGGGATCAGAGGACAGGCCCAGCGGAAGGCAATAAAAGAACTTGCCAAAGCAGCCGAACGGAGCAGTCACTGGCTGTGGCTGAAACGGAGGGATGCAACATGGGCTGTTTGATGACCATGGGGTGCCACCATATGACACACACCCAGGTCTGATCAGCCTGTGGCAGGCCAACCTTGGAAGAGGGTGTATTGTGTTAAGAGGCCGAAACACCTGATGAAGACAAGGCACACAACTGATGACGTGTAGATTTGGTGGTGCCCCGCGATCTTGTCCAAACTCCACCCCACAGTCATGTCCGATAGGAGTTATCGTGCTGATATATTTTAGGGATATTAACAGCTAGTCCTATTAAGAATCCTACCTTCTGATTTTTTAAGGCAAGCTACTGAAAACGTCAGAAAATTGGAGAAAGGAGTCTATGTAGTTGATTTGAGCGACTCATTTCATTATTGGACTCACCAAACCACTTACAGTGTTTCAGGTACAAAATGACTGTTTCTCGCTGAGAAACTGCCAAAAACGGATTTCTGTCATAACATTGATTTACCTTCTGATTTTTTAAGGCAAGCTATGGAAAACGTCAGAAAATTGGAGAAAGGAGTCTATGTAGTTGATTTGAGAGACTCATTTCATTATTGGACTCACCAAACCACTTACAGTGTTTCAGGTACAAAATGACTGTTTCTCGCTGAGAAAATGGCAAAAAGCGGATTTCTGTCATAACATTGATTTACCTTCTGATTTTTTAAGGCAAGCTATTGAAAACGTTAGAAAATTGGAGAAAGGAGTCTATGTAGTTGATTTGAGAGACTCATTTCATTATTAGACTCACCAAACCACTTCAGGTACAAAATGACTGTTTCTCGCTGAGAAAATGCCAAAAAGCGGATTTCTGTCATAACATTGATTTACCTTCTGATTTTTTAAGGCAAGCTATTGAAAACGTTAGAAAATTGGAGAAAGGTGTCTGTGTAGTTGATTTGAGAGACTCATTTCATTATTGGACTCACCAAACCACTTACAGTGTTTCAGGTACAAAATGACTGTTTCTCGCTCAGAAACTGCCAAAAAGCGGATTTCTGTCATAACATTGATTTACCTTCTGATTTTTTAAGGCAAGCTATTGAAAACGTTGGAAAATTGGAGAAAGGTGTCTATGTAGTTGATTTGAGGGACTCATTTCATTATTGGACTCACCAAACCACTTACAGTGTTTCAGGTACAAAATGACTGTTTCTCGCTGAGAAAATGCCAAAAAGCGGATTTCTGTCATAACATTGATTTACCTTCTGATTTTTTAAGGCAAGCTATTGAAAACGTTAGAAAATTGGAGAAAGGTGTCTATGTAGTTGATTTGAGAGACTCATTTCATTATTGGACTCTCCAAACCGCTTACAGTGTTTCAGGTACAAAATGACTGTTTCTCGCTGAGAAAATGCCAAAAAGCGGATTTCTGTCATAACATTGATTTACCTTCTGATTTTTTAAGGCAAGCTATTGAAAATGTTAGAAAATTGGAGAAAGGTGTCTATGTAGTTGATTTGAGAGACTCATTTCATTATTGGACTCACCAAACCACTTACAGTGTTTCAGGTACAAAATGATTGTTTCTCGCTGAGAAAATGCCAAAAAGCGGATTTCTGTCATAACATTGATTTACCTTCTGATTTTTTAAGGCAAGCTATTGAAAATGTTAGAAAATTGGAGAAAGGTGTCTATGTAGTTGATTTGAGAGACTCATTTCATTATTGGACTCACCAAACCACTTACAGTGTTTCAGGTACAAAATGACTGTTTCTCGCTGAGAAAATGGCAAAAAGCGGATTTCTGTAATAACATTGTTTTACCTTCTGAATTTTTTAAGGCAAGCTATTGAAAACGTCAGAAAATTGGAAAAACTAGTCTATGTAGTTGATTTGAGAGACTCATTTCATTATTGGACTCACCAAACCACTTACAGTGTTTCAGGTACAAAATGACTGTTTCTCGTTGAGAAAATGCCAAAAAGCGGATTTCTGTCATAACATTGATTTACCTTCTGATTTTTCAAGGCAAGCTATTGAAAACGTCATAAAATTGGAGAAAGGAGTCTATGTAGTTGATTTGAGAGACTCATTTCATTATTGGACTCACCAAACCACTTACAGTGTTTCAGGTACAAAATGACTGTTTCTCGCTGAGAAAATGCCAACAAGCGGATTTCTGTCATAACATTGATTTACCTTCTTATTTTTTAAGGCAAGCTATTGAAAACGTTAGAAAATTGGAGAAAGGTGTCTATGTAGTTGATTTGAGAGACTCATTTCATTATTGGACTCACCAAACCACTTACAGTGTTTCAGGTACAAAATGACTGTTTCTCCCTGAGAAAATGCCAAAAAGCGGATTTCTGTAATAACATTGATTTACCTTCTGATTTTTCAAGGCAAGCTATTGAAAATGTCATAAAATTGGAGAAAGGAGTCTATGTAGTTGATTTGAGAGACTCATTTCATTATTGGACTCACCAAACCACTTACAGTGTTTCAGGTACAAAATGACTGTTTCTCGCTGAGAAAATGCCAAAAAGCGGATTTCTGTCATAACATTGATTTACCTTCTGATTTTTTAAGGCAAGCTATTGAAAACGTTAGAAAATTGGAGAAAGGTGTCTATGTAGTTGATTTGAGAGACTCATTTCATTATTGGACTCTCCAAACCGCTTACAGTGTTTCAGGTACAAAATGACTGTTTCTCGCTGAGAAAATGCCAAAAAGCGGATTTCTGTCATAACATTGATTTACCTTCTTATTTTTTAAGGCAAGCTATTGAAAACGTTAGACAATTGGAGAAAGGTGTCTATGTAGTTGATTTGAGAGACTCATTTCATTATTGGACTCACCAAACCACTTACAGTGTTTCAGGTACAAAATGACTGTTTCTTGCTGAGAAAATGCCAAAAAGCGGATTTCTGTCATAACATTGATTTACCTTCTGATTTTTTAAGGCAAGCTATTGAAAACGTTAGAAAATTGGAGAAAGGTGTCTATGTAGTTGATTTGAGAGACTCATTTCATTATTGGACTCTCCAAACCGCTTACAGTGTTTCAGGTACAAAATGACTGTTTCTCGCTAAGAAAATGCCAAAAAGCGGATTTCTGTCATAACATTGATTTACCTTCTTATTTTTTAAGGCAAGCTATTGAAAACGTTAGAAAATTGGAGAAAGGTGTCTATGTAGTTGATTTGAGAGACTCATTTCATTATTGGACTCTCCAAACCGCTTACAGTGTTTCAGGTACAAAATGACTGTTTCTCGCTGAGAAAATGCCAAAAAGCGGATTTCTGTCATAACATTGATTTACCTTCTTATTTTTTAAGGCAAGCTATTGAAAACGTTAGAAAATTAGAGAAAGGTGTCTATGTAGTTGATTTGAGAGACTCATTTCATTATTGGACTCACCAAACCACTTACAGTGTTTCAGGTACAAAATGACTGTTTCTCGCTGAGAAAATGCCAAAAAGCGGATTTCTGTCATAACATTGATTTACCTTCTGATTTTTTAAGGCAAGCTATTGAAAACGTTAGAAAATTGGAGAAAGGAGTCTATGTAGTTGATTTGAGAGACTCATTTCATTATTGGACTCACCAAACCACTTACAGTGTTTCAGGTACAAAATGATTGTTTCTCGCTGAGAAAATGCCAAAAAGCGGATTTCTGTCATAACATTGATTTACCTTCTGATTTTTTAAGGCAAGCTATTGAAAATGTCGGAAAATTGGAGAAAGGAGTCTATGTAGTTGATTTGAGAGACTCATTTCATTATTGGACTCACCAAACCACTTACAGTGTTTCAGGTACAAAATGACTGTTTCTTGCTGAGAAAATGCCAAAAAGCGGATTTCTGTCATAACATTGATTTACCTTCTGATTTTTTAAGGCAAGCTATTGAAAACGTTAGAAAATTGGAGAAAGGTGTCTATGTAGTTGATTTGAGAGACTCATTTCATTATTGGACTCTCCAAACCGCTTACAGTGTTTCAGGTACAAAATGACTGTTTCTCGCTGAGAAAATGCCAAAAAGCGGATTTCTGTCATAACATTGATTTACCTTCTTATTTTTTAAGGCAAGCTATTGAAAACGTTAGAAAATTGGAGAAAGGTGTCTATGTAGTTGATTTGAGAGACTCATTTCATTATTGGACTCTCCAAACCGCTTACAGTGTTTCAGGTACAAAATGACTGTTTCTCGCTGAGAAAATGCCAAAAAGCGGATTTCTGTCATAACATTGATTTACCTTCTTATTTTTTAAGGCAAGCTATTGAAAACGTTAGAAAATTAGAGAAAGGTGTCTATGTAGTTGATTTGAGAGACTCATTTCATTATTGGACTCACCAAACCACTTACAGTGTTTCAGGTACAAAATGACTGTTTCTCGCTGAGAAAATGCCAAAAAGCGGATTTCTGTCATAACATTGATTTACCTTCTGATTTTTTAAGGCAAGCTATTGAAAACGTTAGAAAATTGGAGAAAGGAGTCTATGTAGTTGATTTGAGAGACTCATTTCATTATTGGACTCACCAAACCACTTACAGTGTTTCAGGTACAAAATGACTGTTTCTCGCTGAGAAAATGCCAAAAAGCGGATTTCTGTCATAACATTGATTTAACTTCTGATTTTTTAAGGCAAGCTATTGAAAACGTTGGAAAATTGGAGAAAGGTGTCTATGTAGTTGATTTGAGGGACTCATTTCATTATTGGACTCACCAAACCACTTACAGTGTTTCAGGTACAAAATGACTGTTTCTCGCTGAGAAAATGCCAAAAAGCGGATTTCTGTCATAACATTGATTTACCTTCTGATTTTTTAAGGCAAGCTATTGAAAACGTTAGAAAATTGGAGAAAGGTGTCTATGTAGTTGATTTGAGAGACTCATTTCATTATTGGACTCTCCAAACCGCTTACAGTGTTTCAGGTACAAAATGACTGTTTCTCGCTGAGAAAATGCCAAAAAGCGGATTTCTGTCATAACATTGATTTACCTTCTGATTTTTTAAGGCAAGCTATTGAAAATGTTAGAAAATTGGAGAAAGGTGTCTATGTAGTTGATTTGAGAGACTCATTTCATTATTGGACTCACCAAACCACTTACAGTGTTTCAGGTACAAAATGATTGTTTCTCGCTGAGAAAATGCCAAAAAGCGGATTTCTGTCATAACATTGATTTACCTTCTGATTTTTTAAGGCAAGCTATTGAAAATGTTAGAAAATTGGAGAAAGGTGTCTATGTAGTTGATTTGAGAGACTCATTTCATTATTGGACTCACCAAACCACTTACAGTGTTTCAGGTACAAAATGACTGTTTCTCGCTGAGAAAATGGCAAAAAGCGGATTTCTGTAATAACATTGTTTTACCTTCTGAATTTTTTAAGGCAAGCTATTGAAAACGTCAGAAAATTGGAAAAACTAGTCTATGTAGTTGATTTGAGAGACTCATTTCATTATTGGACTCACCAAACCACTTACAGTGTTTCAGGTACAAAATGACTGTTTCTCGTTGAGAAAATGCCAAAAAGCGGATTTCTGTCATAACATTGATTTACCTTCTGATTTTTCAAGGCAAGCTATTGAAAACGTCATAAAATTGGAGAAAGGAGTCTATGTAGTTGATTTGAGAGACTCATTTCATTATTGGACTCACCAAACCACTTACAGTGTTTCAGGTACAAAATGACTGTTTCTCGCTGAGAAAATGCCAACAAGCGGATTTCTGTCATAACATTGATTTACCTTCTTATTTTTTAAGGCAAGCTATTGAAAACGTTAGAAAATTGGAGAAAGGTGTCTATGTAGTTGATTTGAGAGACTCATTTCATTATTGGACTCACCAAACCACTTACAGTGTTTCAGGTACAAAATGACTGTTTCTCCCTGAGAAAATGCCAAAAAGCGGATTTCTGTAATAACATTGATTTACCTTCTGATTTTTCAAGGCAAGCTATTGAAAATGTCATAAAATTGGAGAAAGGAGTCTATGTAGTTGATTTGAGAGACTCATTTCATTATTGGACTCACCAAACCACTTACAGTGTTTCAGGTACAAAATGACTGTTTCTCGCTGAGAAAATGCCAAAAAGCGGATTTCTGTCATAACATTGATTTACCTTCTGATTTTTTAAGGCAAGCTATTGAAAACGTTAGAAAATTGGAGAAAGGTGTCTATGTAGTTGATTTGAGAGACTCATTTCATTATTGGACTCTCCAAACCGCTTACAGTGTTTCAGGTACAAAATGACTGTTTCTCGCTGAGAAAATGCCAAAAAGCGGATTTCTGTCATAACATTGATTTACCTTCTTATTTTTTAAGGCAAGCTATTGAAAACGTTAGACAATTGGAGAAAGGTGTCTATGTAGTTGATTTGAGAGACTCATTTCATTATTGGACTCACCAAACCACTTACAGTGTTTCAGGTACAAAATGATTGTTTCTCGCTGAGAAAATGCCAAAAAGCGGATTTCTGTCATAACATTGATTTACCTTCTGATTTTTTAAGGCAAGCTATTGAAAACGTTAGAAAATTGGAGAAAGGTGTCTATGTAGTTGATTTGAGAGACTCATTTCATTATTGGACTCACCAAACCACTTACAGTGTTTCAGGTACAAAATGACTGTTTCTCGCTGAGAAAATGCCAAAAAGCGGATTTCTGTCATAACATTGATTTACCTTCTGATTTTTTAAGGCAAGCTATTGAAAACGTTAGAAAATTGGAGAAAGGTGTCTATGTAGTTGATTTGAGAGACTCATTTCATTATTGGACTCACCAAACCACTTACAGTGTTTCAGGTACAAAATGACTGTTTCTCGCTGAGAAAATGCCAAAAAGCGGATTTCTGTCATAACATTGATTTACCTTCTGATTTTTCAAGGCAAGCTATTGAAAATGTCATAAAATTGGAGAAAGGAGTCTATGTAGTTGATTTGAGAGACTCATTTCATTATTGGACTCACCAAACCACTTACAGTGTTTCAGGTACAAAATGACTGTTTCTCGCTGAGAAAATGCCAAAAAGCGGATTTCTGTCATAACATTGATTTACCTTCTGATTTTTCAAGGCAAGCTATTGAAAATGTCGGAAAATTGGAGAAAGGAGTCTATGTAGTTGATTTGAGAGACTCATTTCATTATTGGACTCACCAAACCACTTACAGTGTTTCAGGTACAAAATGACTGTTTCTTGCTGAGAAAATGCCAAAAAGCGGATTTCTGTCATAACATTGATTTACCTTCTGATTTTTTAAGGCAAGCTATTGAAAACGTTAGAAAATTGGAGAAAGGTGTCTATGTAGTTGATTTGAGAGACTCATTTCATTATTGGACTCTCCAAACCGCTTACAGTGTTTCAGGTACAAAATGACTGCTTCTCGCTGAGAAAATGCCAAAAAGCGGATTTCTGTCATAACATTGATTTACCTTCTTATTTTTTAAGGCAAGCTATTGAAAACGTTAGAAAATTGGAGAAAGGTGTCTATGTAGTTGATTTGAGAGACTCATTTCATTATTGGACTCTCCAAACCGCTTACAGTGTTTCAGGTACAAAATGACTGTTTCTCGCTGAGAAAATGCCAAAAAGCGGATTTCTGTCATAACATTGATTTACCTTCTTATTTTTTAAGGCAAGCTATTGAAAACGTTAGAAAATTAGAGAAAGGTGTCTATGTAGTTGATTTGAGAGACTCATTTCATTATTGGACTCACCAAACCACTTACAGTGTTTCAGGTACAAAATGACTGTTTCTCGCTGAGAAAATGCCAAAAAGCGGATTTCTGTCATAACATTGATTTACCTTCTGATTTTTTAAGGCAAGCTATTGAAAACGTTAGAAAATTGGAGAAAGGAGTCTATGTAGTTGATTTGAGAGACTCATTTCATTATTGGACTCACCAAACCACTTACAGTGTTTCAGGTACAAAATGACTGTTTCTCGCTGAGAAAATGCCAAAAAGCGGATTTCTGTCATAACATTGATTTAACTTCTGATTTTTTAAGGCAAGCTATTGAAAACGTTGGAAAATTGGAGAAAGGTGTCTATGTAGTTGATTTGAGGGACTCATTTCATTATTGGACTCACCAAACCACTTACAGTGTTTCAGGTACAAAATGACTGTTTCTCGCTGAGAAAATGCCAAAAAGCGGATTTCTGTCATAACATTGATTTACCTTCTGATTTTTTAAGGCAAGCTATTGAAAACGTTAGAAAATTGGAGAAAGGTGTCTATGTAGTTGATTTGAGAGACTCATTTCATTATTGGACTCTCCAAACCGCTTACAGTGTTTCAGGTACAAAATGACTGTTTCTCGCTGAGAAAATGCCAAAAAGCGGATTTCTGTCATAACATTGATTTACCTTCTTATTTTTTAAGGCAAGCTATTGAAAACGTTAGACAATTGGAGAAAGGTGTCTATGTAGTTGATTTGAGAGACTCATTTCATTATTGGACTCACCAAACCACTTACAGTGTTTCAGGTACAAAATGATTGTTTCTCGCTGAGAAAATGCCAAAAAGCGGATTTCTGTCATAACATTGATTTACCTTCTGATTTTTTAAGGCAAGCTATTGAAAACGTTAGAAAATTGGAGAAAGGTGTCTATGTAGTTGATTTGAGAGACTCATTTCATTATTGGACTCACCAAACCACTTACAGTGTTTCAGGTACAAAATGACTGTTTCTCGCTGAGAAAATGCCAAAAAGCGGATTTCTGTCATAACATTGATTTAACTTCTGATTTTTTAAGGCAAGCTATTGAAAACGTTGGAAAATTGGAGAAAGGTGTCTATGTAGTTGATTTGAGGGACTCATTTCATTATTGGACTCACCAAACCACTTACAGTGTTTCAGGTACAAAATGACTGTTTCTCGCTGAGAAAATGCCAAAAAGCGGATTTCTGTCATAACATTGATTTACCTTCTGATTTTTCAAGGCAAGCTATTGAAAATGTCGGAAAATTGGAGAAAGGAGTCTATGTAGTTGATTTGAGAGACTCATTTCATTATTGGACTCACCAAACCACTTACAGTGTTTCAGGTACAAAATGACTGTTTCTCGCTGAGAAAATGCCAAAAAGCGGATTTCTGTAATAACATTGATTTACCTTCTGATTTTTTAAGGCAAGCTATTGAAAACGTTAGAAAATTGGAGAAAGGTGTCTATGTAGTTGATTTGAGAGACTCATTTCATTATTGGACTCTCCAAACCGCTTACAGTGTTTCAGGTACAAAATGACTGTTTCTCGCTGAGAAAATGCCAAAAAGCGGATTTCTGTCATAACATTGATTTACCTTCTTATTTTTTAAGGCAAGCTATTGAAAACGTTAGAAAATTGGAGAAAGGTGTCTATGTAGTTGATTTGAGAGACTCATTTCATTATTGGACTCACCAAACCACTTACAGTGTTTCAGGTACAAAATGACTGTTTCTCGCTGAGAAAATGCCAAAAAGCGGATTTCTGTAATAACATTGATTTACCTTCTGATTTTTCAAGGCAAGCTATTGAAAATTTCGGAAAATTGGAGAAAGGAGTCTATGTAGTTGATTTGAGAGACTCATTTCATTATTGGACTCACCAAACCACTTACAGTGTTTCAGGTACAAAATGACGGTTTCTCGCTGAGAAAATGCCAAAAAGCGGATTTCTGTCATAACATTGATTTACCTTCTGATTTTTTAAGGCAAGCTATTGAAAACGTTAGAAAATTGGAGAAAGGAGTCTATGTAGTTGATTTGAGTGACTCATTTCATTATTGGACTCACCAAACCACTTACAGTGTTTCAGGTACAAAATGACTGTTTCTCGCTGAGAAAATGCCAAAAAGCGGATTTCTGTCATAACATTGATTTACCTTCTGATTTTTTAAGGCAAGCTATTGAAAACGTTGGAAAATTGGAGAAAGGTGTCTATGTAGTTGATTTGAGGGACTCATTTCATTATTGGACTCACCAAACCACTTACAGTGTTTCAGGTACAAAATGACTGTTTCTCGCTGAGAAAATGCCAAAAAGCGGATTTCTGTCATAACATTGATTTACCTTCTTATTTTTTAAGGCAAGCTATTGAAAACGTTAGAAAATTAGAGAAAGGTGTCTATGTAGTTGATTTGAGAGACTCATTTCATTATTGGACTCACCAAACCACTTACAGTGTTTCAGGTACAAAATGACTGTTTCTCGCTGAGAAAATGCCAAAAAGCGGATTTCTGTCATAACATTGATTTACCTTCTGATTTTTCAAGGCAAGCTATTGAAAATTTCGGAAAATTGGAGAAAGGAGTCTATGTAGTTGATTTGAGAGACTCATTTCATTATTGGACTCACCAAACCACTTACAGTGTTTCAGGTACAAAATGACTGTTTCTCGCTGAGAAAATGCCAAAAAGCGGATTTCTGTAATAACATTGATTTACCTTCTGATTTTTCAAGGCAAGCTATTGAAAATTTCGGAAAATTGGAGAAAGGAGTCTATGTAGTTGATTTGAGAGACTCATTTCATTATTGGACTCACCAAACCACTTACAGTGTTTCAGGTACAAAATGACGGTTTCTCGCTGAGAAAATGCCAAAAAGCGGATTTCTGTCATAACATTGATTTACCTTCTGATTTTTTAAGGCAAGCTATTGAAAACGTTAGAAAATTGGAGAAAGGAGTCTATGTAGTTGATTTGAGGGACTCATTTCATTATTGGACTCACCAAACCACTTACAGTGTTTCAGGTACAAAATGACTGTTTCTCGCTGAGAAAATGCCAAAAAGCGGATTTCTGTCATAACATTGATTTACCTTCTTATTTTTTAAGGCAAGCTATTGAAAACGTTAGAAAATTAGAGAAAGGTGTCTATGTAGTTGATTTGAGAGACTCATTTCATTATTGGACTCACCAAACCACTTACAGTGTTTCAGGTACAAAATGACTGTTTCTCGCTGAGAAAATGCCAAAAAGCGGATTTCTGTCATAACATTGATTTACCTTCTGATTTTTCAAGGCAAGCTATTGAAAATTTCGGAAAATTGGAGAAAGGAGTCTATGTAGTTGATTTGAGAGACTCATTTCATTATTGGACTCACCAAACCACTTACAGTGTTTCAGGTACAAAATGACTGTTTCTCGCTGAGAAAATGCCAAAAAGCGGATTTCTGTCATAACATTGATTTACCTTCTTATTTTTTAAGGCAAGCTATTGAAAACGTTAGAAAATTAGAGAAAGGTGTCTATGTAGTTGATTTGAGAGACTCATTTCATTATTGGACTCACCAAACCACTTACAGTGTTTCAGGTACAAAATGACTGTTTCTCGCTGAGAAAATGCCAAAAAGCGGATTTCTGTCATAACATTGATTTACCTTCTGATTTTTCAAGGCAAGCTATTGAAAATTTCGGAAAATTGGAGAAAGGAGTCTATGTAGTTGATTTGAGAGACTCATTTCATTATTGGACTCACCAAACCACTTACAGTGTTTCAGGTACAAAATGACTGTTTCTCGCTGAGAAAATGCCAAAAAGCGGATTTCTGTAATAACATTGATTTACCTTCTGATTTTTCAAGGCAAGCTATTGAAAATTTCGGAAAATTGGAGAAAGGAGTCTATGTAGTTGATTTGAGAGACTCATTTCATTATTGGACTCACCAAACCACTTACAGTGTTTCAGGTACAAAATGACGGTTTCTCGCTGAGAAAATGCCAAAAAGCGGATTTCTGTCATAACATTGATTTACCTTCTGATTTTTTAAGGCAAGCTATTGAAAACGTTAGAAAATTGGAGAAAGGAGTCTATGTAGTTGATTTGAGGGACTCATTTCATTATTGGACTCACCAAACCACTTACAGTGTTTCAGGTACAAAATGACTGTTTCTCGCTGAGAAAATGCCAAAAAGCGGATTTCTGTCATAACATTGATTTACCTTCTTATTTTTTAAGGCAAGCTATTGAAAACGTTAGAAAATTAGAGAAAGGTGTCTATGTAGTTGATTTGAGAGACTCATTTCATTATTGGACTCACCAAACCACTTACAGTGTTTCAGGTACAAAATGACTGTTTCTCGCTGAGAAAATGCCAAAAAGCGGATTTCTGTCATAACATTGATTTACCTTCTGATTTTTCAAGGCAAGCTATTGAAAATTTCGGAAAATTGGAGAAAGGAGTCTATGTAGTTGATTTGAGAGACTCATTTCATTATTGGACTCACCAAACCACTTACAGTGTTTCAGGTACAAAATGACTGTTTCTCGCTGAGAAAATGCCAAAAAGCGGATTTCTGTCATAACATTGATTTACCTTCTGATTTTTTAAGGCAAGCTATTGAAAACGTTAGAAAATTGGAGAAAGGAGTCTATGTAGTTGATTTGAGAGACTCATTTCATTATTGGACTCACCAAACCACTTACAGTGTTTCAGGTACAAAATGACTGTTTCTCGCTGAGAAAATGCCAAAAAGCGGATTTCTGTCATAACATTGATTTACCTTCTGATTTTTTAAGGCAAGCTATTGAAAACGTTGGAAAATTGGAGAAAGGTGTCTATGTAGTTGATTTGAGGGACTCATTTCATTATTGGACTCACCAAACCACTTACAGTGTTTCAGGTACAAAATGACTGTTTCTCGCTGAGAAAATGCCAAAAAGCGGATTTCTGTCATAACATTGATTTACCTTCTGATTTTTCAAGGCAAGCTATTGAAAATGTCGGAAAATTGGAGAAAGGAGTCTATGTAGTTGATTTGAGAGACTCATTCATTATTGGACTCACCAAACCACTTACAGTGTTTCAGGTACAAAATGACTTTTTCTCGCTGAGAAAATGCCAAAAAGCGGATTTCTGTCATAACATTGATTTACCTTCTGATTTTTCAAGGCAAGCTATTGAAAATGTCGGAAAATTGGAGAAAGGAGTCTATGTAGTTGATTTGAGCGACTCATTTCATTATTGGACTCACCAAACCACTTACAGTGTTTCAGGTACAAAATGACTGTTTCTCGCTGAGAAAATGCCAAAAAGCGGATTTCTGTCATAACATTGATTTACCTTCTGATTTTTCAAGGCAAGCTATTGAAAATGTCGGAAAATTGGAGAAAGGAGTCTATGTAGTTGATTTGAGAGACTCATTTCATTATTGGACTCACCAAACCACTTACAGTGTTTCAGGTACAAAATGACTGTTTCTCGCTGAGAAAAGGCCAAAAAGCGGATTTCTGTCATAACATTGATTTACCTTCTGATTTTTTAAGGCAAGCTATTGAAAACGTTAGAAAATTGGAGAAAGGTGTCTATGTAGTTGATTTGAGCGACTCCTTTCATTATTGGACTCACCAAACCACTTACAGTGTTTCAGGTACAAAATGACTGTTTCTCGCTGAGAAAATCCCAAAAAGCGGATTTCTGCCATAACATTGATTTACCTTCTGATTTTTCAAGGCAAGCTATTGAAAATGTCGGAAAATTGGAGAAAGGAGTCTATGTAGTTGATTTGAGAGACTCATTTCATTATTGGACTCACCAAACCACTTACAGTGTTTCAGGTACAAAATGACTGTTTCTCGCTGAGAAAATGCCAAAAAGCGGATTTCTGTCATAACATTGATTTACCTTCTGATTTTTTAAGGCAAGCTATTGAAAACGTTAGAAAATTGGAGATAGGTGTCTATGTAGTTGATTTGAGAGACTCATTTCATTATTGGACTCTCCAAACCGCTTACAGTGTTTCAGGTACAAAATGACTGTTTCTCGCTGAGAAAATGCCAAAAAGCGGATTTCTGTCATAACATTGATTTACCTTCTTATTTTTTAAGGCAAGCTATTGAAAACGTTAGAAAATTGGAGAAAGGTGTCTATGTAGTTGATTTGAGACACTCATTTCATTATTGGACTCACCAAACCACTTACAGTGTTTCAGGTACAAAATGACTGTTTCTCGCTGAGAAAATGCCAAAAAGCGGATTTCTGTCATAACATTGATTTACCTTCTGATTTTTCAAGGCAAGCTATTGAAAACGTCATAAAATTGGAGAAAGGAGTCTATGTAGTTGATTTGAGAGACTCATTTCATTATTGGACTCACCAAACCACTTACAGTGTTTCAGGTACAAAATGACTGTTTCTCGCTGAGAAAATGCCAAAAAGCGGATTTCTGTCATAACATTGATTTACCTTCTGATTTTTTAAGGCAAGCTATTGAAAACGTTAGAAAATTGGAGAAAGGAGTCTATGTAGTTGATTTGAGAGACTCATTTCATTATTGGACTCACCAAACCACTTACAGTGTTTCAGGTACAAAATGACTGTTTCTCGCTGAGAAAATGCCAAAAAGCGGATTTCTGTCATAACATTGATTTACCTTCTGATTTTTTAAGGCAAGCTATTGAAAACGTTGGAAAATTGGAGAAAGGTGTCTATGTAGTTGATTTGAGGGACTCATTTCATTATTGGACTCACCAAACCACTTACAGTGTTTCAGGTACAAAATGACTGTTTCTCGCTGAGAAAATGCCAAAAAGCGGATTTCTGTCATAACATTGATTTACCTTCTGATTTTTCAAGGCAAGCTATTGAAAATGTCAGAAAATTGGAGAAAGGAGTCTATGTAGTTGATTTGAGAGACTCATTTCATTATTGGACTCACCAAACCACTTACAGTGTTTCAGGTACAAAATGACTGTTTCTCGCTGAGAAAATGCCAAAAAGCGGATTTCTGTCATAACATTGATTTACCTTCTGATTTTTTAAGGCAAGCTATTGAAAACGTTAGAAAATTGGAGAAAGGAGTCTATGTAGTTGATTTGAGAGACTCATTTCATTATTGGACTCACCAAACCACTTACAGTGTTTCAGGTTCAAAATGACTGTTTCTCGCTGAGAAACTGCCAAAAAGCGGATTTCTGTAATAACATTGTTTCAAGTGTCTGAGAGAGCTTAGCAAAGGGCCTCGCATTGACCATTACTTCCTTAGAGGTAGGGCAAATCAGTCGAGTGAAGCCCAATGGCAGGATATTCACCACAGGGTATCAGAACCCCAGACGAAGCTCAATCAAGCACAGATCCATTTATGAACATCAGCCCAGAGCCCATCCAGCCACAGACAGCAGTAGAGCTGGACGAAAACCTCAAATCTTGTGGCCTAAATCCTGTCAGAAAAAGGAGTGGGAAACCACAGACACAGACCTCGTCCACCTTTTAGAAGGTCTGAAAGGGGGTGTGGAGAAAAAACTGGACAAGATCGGAGAGACCATTTATAGCTATGGAGCAGAGAGATTTGGTGTGAAACGTGAGAACTTGCAGACACAGAAGGAACCATCTGCTCATCTCAAGTCCAGGAGACAACAAGAGATTCAGAGACTCGTGAAAGAAAGGAGGTGCCTGAGGAAACAATGGAAGAAGGCCACGGAAGTGGAAAGGAAAGGCCTTGGGGCACTACAGGGCGACATCAAGCAGCGTCTGGCAGCACTGCGAAGAGCAGAATGCCTGAGAAGGCAACATAAGAAGAGAGAGCGAACGAGGACTGCCTTCTACAGAGATCCCTATAAATTTGTTAAGGACCTCTTTGTCAGGGAGAAATCTGGGACCCTCAAAGTACCCATAAGAGAACTGGAAGAACATCTTCGGAAGACCTACTCCGACAAACAGAGGCATGTGCCAGCCAGCATTCCGGAGGATATGCCACCCATCCAACCACCTGAGCACCAGATGGAAACAAGGCCCCCCACATGGAGCGAAGTTGAGAGCACAGTAAAACGGGCAAGAACAGCTTCAGCCCCGGGGCCCAACGGCATTCCATACAGGGTGTATAAGAACACGCCAGGCGTCTTGAAATACCTCTGGAAGCTTATGAAAGTGGCATGGGAAAAAGGAATGATACCAAAGGCATGGCGACGGGCAGGAGGGATCCTGATTCCCAAAGAGAAGAATTCCTCAACCATCGAGCAGTTTCGCCAGATCAGCCTTCTCAATGTGGAAGGAAAGATTTTCTTCAGTGTCGTGGCCCGTAGGCTCTCAGCATTCCTGCTGGCGAACAACTTTGTTGACACCTCAGTGCAAAAGGCAGGGATAAGTGGGTTCTCAGGTTGCTTGGAACACACAAATGTCATCTGGCACCAAGTACAGACGGCCAAGAAGGAGAAGAAAGACCTGCATGTGGTGTTTTTAGATCTTGCCAATGCCTTCGGGTCAGTGCCTCATGAGATCTTGTGGACAGCGTTCAACTTCTTTCAAGTGCCAGAGGGCATCACAAGTCTAGTCAAAGCCTACTTCCAGGATCGCCAATTCTGTGTTACAGCACAGGATAGTACAACTGCCTGGCAGCACCTTGAGATAGGCATTATGGCGGGCTGCACCATCTCGCCACTGGTGTTTACAATGGCAATGGAGCTACTTATTCGTGCATCACGATGGGTGGTTGGAGGAGAACGATTGAAGAGCGGGCTCCGTCTTCCCCCAATCAGGGCGTACATGGACGACATGACGACAATAACAACAACGGTCGCATGTACCAAACGTCTGCTGGAGAAACTCCGGGGAAACATCAAATGGGCACGAATGGAGATTAAACCCAGCAAATCCCGTAGCATCTCCATTGTCAAAGGTAAGCTCACCAATGCAACGTTCTATGTGGACGACCAGCCAATCCCAACAGTTCTGGAGAAGCCTATCAAAAGCCTTGGCCGATGGTATAGCGCAGAACTTAAAGACTCTGAGCAGGTGGAACAACTCAGGCAGGATACAATCAGCGGGCTCAAGCAGATTAACAACACTGCTCTCCCTGGAAAATTGAAGCTATGGTGCTTTCAGTTTGGGCTGCTACCTCGCCTCATGTGGCCAATTTCCATCTATGAGGTCACCTTATCTCATGTCAATCGGCTTGAGAGACTGGTGAATGCCCAAGTGAGGAAGTGGCTTGGACTGCCGAGATGCCTTTCCAGCATAGGCCTGTATGGCAATGGAGCGCTCTCCCTTCCAATCTCAAGCCTGGTGGAGGAGTACAAATGTGCCAAAACAAGGGTGGAAATGACTCTTACAGAATCCCGGGACCCATGCGTCAGAGATGCGGCTCCAAACCTGGCAACAGGGAGGAAATGGAAACCATCTGCAGCAGTAGCAGTGGCAAAGACCACCCTCAGACACCGGGATATAGTGGGACGAGTCCAACATGGCAGAGCGGTCTTGGCCTGGAAGCAACAACACCCGCTAGGCAAAAGGCTACTCCGTCTGAACGGCGACACATGGTGGTTGAGGAGGTGCGCAACCAGGAGGAGGCAGCCAGGTGTGCCAAGGCAGTCTCCCAAGCCCAGCAAGGACGCTGGATGAGGTGGGAGGGTGTGGAGAGGAGGAAAATCACGTGGAATGAGATGTGGAGCATGGAGGCTAATAGGCTCAGCTTCATCATCAGAGCCACTTATGATGTCCTGCCCTCTCCAACCAACCTACATCTCTGGTATGGAGAGGACCCAGCCTGCCTGCAGTGTGCAGCCCAAGCAACCCTCAAACACATCCTGGTGGGTTGCAAGACCAGCCTGACTCAAGGAAGATACACCTGGCGCCATAACCAAGTGTTGAAGGGCTTGGCTGCCGAACTTGAGGACAAGAGGGTCACCATCAACGCCATGCCTTTCAAAACCCAGACCACCCTCCCACGGAAGACAACATTCGTCCGACAAGGGGAGAAACGGAGAACCAAGCCATCACCTCCAAACTCAGGCCCACTGGACACAGCCCGGGATTGGGAAGTGCGGGTAGACCTCAGCCAGAGGCTCACTTTCCCGCCAGAAATCGCAGCAACCAACCTGCGCCCAGATTTGGTCCTCTGTTCCAAGTCCTGCCGGCGTGTCTTCATTGTGGAGCTGACTGTCCCGTGGGAGGATAACATCGACGAAGCATTCGAAAGAAAAAGGCTGCGTTATGCTAACCTAGCAGCTGATGCTGAGGCGCGGGGATGGAACGTAAAGGTGTGGCCAGTGGAGGTTGGCTGCCGAGGCTTTGTATCCAGGTCCACCACACGGCTCCTGAAGGAAGTTGGGATCAGAGGACAGGCCCAGCGGAAGGCAATAAAAGAACTTGCCAAAGCAGCCGAACGGAGCAGTCACTGGCTGTGGCTGAAACGGAGGGATGCAACATGGGCTGTTTGATGACCATGGGGTGCCACCATATGACACACACCCAGGTCTGATCAGCCTGTGGCAGGCCAACCTTGGAAGAGGGTGTATTGTGTTAAGAGGCCGAAACACCTGATGAAGACAAGGCACACAACTGATGACGTGTAGATTTGGTGGTGCCCCGCGATCTTGTCCAAACTCCACCCCACAGTCATGTCCGATAGGAGTTATCGTGCTGATATATTTTAGGGATATTAACAGCTAGTCCTATTAAGAATCCTACCTTCTGATTTTTTAAGGCAAGCTACTGAAAACGTCAGAAAATTGGAGAAAGGAGTCTATGTAGTTGATTTGAGCGACTCATTTCATTATTGGACTCACCAAACCACTTACAGTGTTTCAGGTACAAAATGACTGTTTCTCGCTGAGAAACTGCCAAAAAGCGGATTTCTGTCATAACATTGATTTACCTTCTGATTTTTTAAGGCAAGCTATGGAAAACGTCAGAAAATTGGAGAAAGGAGTCTATGTAGTTGATTTGAGAGACTCATTTCATTATTGGACTCACCAAACCACTTACAGTGTTTCAGGTACAAAATGACTGTTTCTCGCTGAGAAAATGGCAAAAAGCGGATTTCTGTCATAACATTGATTTACCTTCTGATTTTTTAAGGCAAGCTATTGAAAACGTTAGAAAATTGGAGAAAGGAGTCTATGTAGTTGATTTGAGAGACTCATTTCATTATTAGACTCACCAAACCACTTCAGGTACAAAATGACTGTTTCTCGCTGAGAAAATGCCAAAAAGCGGATTTCTGTCATAACATTGATTTACCTTCTGATTTTTTAAGGCAAGCTATTGAAAACGTTAGAAAATTGGGGAAAGGTGTCTATGTAGTTGATTTGAGAGACTCATTTCATTATTGGACTCACCAAACCACTTACAGTGTTTCAGGTACAAAATGACTGTTTCTCGCTCAGAAACTGCCAAAAAGCGGATTTCTGTCATAACATTGATTTACCTTCTGATTTTTTAAGGCAAGCTATTGAAAACGTCAGAAAATTGGAGAAAAGAGTCTATGTAGTTTGATTTGAGAGACTCATTTCATTATTGGACTCACCAAACCACTTACAGTGTTTCGGGTTCAAAATGACTGTTTCTCGCTGAGAAAATGCCAAAAAGCGGATTTCTGTCATAACATTGATTTACCTTCTGATTTTTTTAAGGCAAGCTATTGAAAACGTCAGAAAATTGGAGAAAGGAGTGTATGTAGTTGATTTGAGAGACTCATTTCATTATTGGACTCACCAAACCACTTACAGTGTTTCAGGTACAAAATGACCGTTTCTCGCTGAGAAAATGCCAAAAAGCGGATTTCTGTAATAACATTGTTTTACCTTCTGATTTTTTAAGGCAAGCTATTGAAAACGTTGGAAAATTGGAGAAAGGAGTCTATGTAGTTGATTTGAGAGACTCATTTCATTATTGGACTCACCAAACCACTTACAGTGTTTCAGGTACAAAATGACCGTTTCTCGCTGAGAAAATGCCAAAAAGCGGATTTCTGTAATAACATTGTTTTACCTTCTGATTTTTTAAGGCAAGCTATTGAAAACGTCAGAAAATTGGAGAAAGGAGTCTATGTAGTTGATTTGAGAGACTCATTTCATTATTGGACTCACCAAACCACTTACAGTGTTTCAGGTACAAAATGACCGTTTCTCGCTGAGAAAATGCCAAAAAGCGGATTTCTGTAATAACATTGTTTTACCTTCTGATTTTTTAAGGCAAGCTATTGAAAACGTCAGAAAATTGGAGAAAGGAGTCTATGTAGTTGATTTGAGGGACTCATTTCATTATTGGACTCACCAAACCACTTACAGTGTTTCAGGTACAAAATGACTGTTTCTCGCTGAGAAAATGCCAAAAAGCGGATTTCTGTAATAACATTGTTTTACCTTCTGAATTTTTAAGGCAAGCTATTGAAAACGTCAGAAAATTGGAGAAAGGAGTCTATGTAGTTGATTTGAGAGACTCATTTCATTAGTGGACTCACCAAACCACTTACAGTGTTTCAGGTACAAAATGACTGTTTCTCGCTGAGAAAATGCCAAAAAGCGGATTTCTGTCATAACATTGATTTACCTTCTGATTTTTTAAGGCAAGCTATTGAAAACGTTAGAAAATTGGAGAAAGGTGTCTATGTAGTTGATTTGAGAGACTCATTTCATTATTGGACTCACCAAACAACTTACAGTGTTTCAGGTACAAAATGACTGTTTCTCGCTGAGAAAATGCCAAAAAGCGGATTTCTGTAATAACATTGTTTTACCTTCTGATTTTTTAAGGCAAGCTATTGAAAACGTAAGAAAATTGGAGAAAGGTGTCTATGTATTTGATTTGAGAGACTCATTTCATTATTGGACTCACCAAACAACTTACAGTGTTTCAGGTACAAAATGACTGTTTCTCGCTGAGAAAATGCCAAAAAGCGGATTTCTGTCATAACATTGTTTTACCTTCTGATTTTTTAAGGCAAGCTATTGAAAACGTTAGAAAATTGGAGAAAGGAGTCTATGTAGTTGATTTGAGAGACTCATTTCATTATTGGACTCACCAAACCACTTACAGTGTTTCAGGTTCAAAATGACTGTTTCTCGCTGAGAAACTGCCAAAAAGCGGATTTCTGTAATAACATTGTTTCAAGTGTCTGAGAGAGCTTAGCAAGGGGCCTCGCATTGACCATTACTTCCTTAGAGGTAGGGCAAATCAGTCGAGTGAAGCCCAGTGGCAGGATATTCACCACAGTCCACAGGGTATCAGAACCCCAGACGAAGCTCAATCAAGCACAGATCCATTTATGAACATCAGCCCAGAGCCCATCCAGCCACAGACAGCAGTAGAGCGGAGGCTGACTGGACGAAAACCTCAAATCTTGTGGCCTAAATCCTGTCAGAAAAAGGAGTGGGAAACCACAGACACAGACCTCGTCCACCTTTTAGAAGGTCTGAAAGGGGGTGTGGAGAAAAAACTGGACAAGATCGGAGAGACCATTTATAGCTATGGAGCAGAGAGATTTGGTGTGAAACGTGAGAACTTGCAGACCCAGAAGGAACCATCTGCTCATCTCAATTCCAGGAGACAACAAGAGATTCAGAGACTCGTGAAAGAAAGGAGGTGCCTGAGGAAACAATGGAAGAAGGCCACGGAAGTGGAAAGGAAAGGCCTTGGGGCACTACAGGGCGACATCAAGCAGCGTCTGGCAGCACTGCGAAGAGCAGAATGCCTGAGAAGGCAACATAAGAAGAGAGAGCGAACGAGGACTGCCTTCTACTGAGATCCCTATAAATTTGTTAAGGACCTCTTGGTCAGGGAGAAATCTGGGACCCTCAAAGTACCCATAAGAGAACTGGAAGAACATCTTCGGAAGACCTACTCCGACAAACAGAGGCATGTGCCAACCAGCATTCCGGAGGATATGCCACCCATCCAACCACCTGAGCACCAGATGGAAACAAGGCCCCCCACATGGAGCGAAGTTGAGAGCACAGTAAAACGGGCAAGAACAGCTTCAGCCCCGGGGCCCAACGGCATTCCATACAGGGTGTATAAGAACACGCCAGGCGTCTTGAAATACCTCTGGAAGCTTATGAAAGTGGCATGGGAAAAAGGAATGATACCAAAGGCATGGCGACGGGCAGGAGGGATCCTGATTCCCAAAGAGAAGAATTCCTCAACCATCGAGCAGTTTCGCCAGATCAGCCTTCTCAATGTGGAAGGAAAGATTTTCTTCAGTGTCGTGGCCCGTAGGCTCTCAGCATTCCTGCTGGCGAACAACTTTGTTGACACCTCAGTGCAAAAGGCAGGGATAAGTGGGTTCTCAGGTTGCTTGGAACACACAAATGTCATCTGGCACCAAGTACAGACGGCCAAGAAGGAGAAGAAAGACCTGCATGTGGTGTTTTTAGATCTTGCCAATGCCTTCGGGTCAGTGCCTCATGAGATCTTGTGGACAGCGTTCAACTTCTTTCAAGTGCCAGAGGGAATCGCAAGTCTAGTCAAAGCCTACTACCAGGATCTCCAATTCTGTGTTACAGCACAGGATAGTACAACTGCCTGGCAGCACCTTGAGATAGGCATTATGGCGGGCTGCACCATCTCGCCACTGGTGTTTACAATGGCAATGGAGCTACTTATTCGTGCATCACGATGGGTGGTTGGAGGAGAACGATTGAAGAGCCGGCTCCATCTTCCCCCAATCAGGGCGTACATGGACGACATGACGACAATAACAACAACGGTCGCATGTACCAAACGTCTGCTGGAGAAACTCCGGGGAAACATCAAATGGGCACGAATGGAGATTAAACCCAGCAAATCCCGTAGCATCTCCATTGTCAAAGGTAAGCTCACCAATGCAAGGTTCTATGTGGACGACCAGCCAATCCGAACAGTTCTGGAGAAGCCTATCAAAAGCCTTGGCCGATGGTATAGCGCAGAACTTAAAGACTCTGAGCAGGTGGAACAACTCAGGCAGGATACAATCAGCGGCCTCAAGCAGATGAACAACACTGCTCCCCCTGGAAAATTGAAGCTATGGTGCTTTCAGTTTGGGCTGCTACCTCGCCTCATGTGGCCAATTTCCATCTATGAGGTCACCTTATCTCATGTCAATCGGCTTGAGAGACTGGTGAATGCCCAAGTGAGGAAGTGGCTTGGACTGCCGAGATGCCTTTCCAGCATAGGCCTGTATGGCAATGGAGCGCTCTCCCTTCCAATCTCAAGCCTGGTGGAGGAGTACAAATGTGCCAAAACAAGGGTGGAAATGACTCTTACAGAATCCCGGGACCCATGCGTCAGAGATGCGGCTCCAAACCTGGCAACAGGGAGGAAATGGAAACCATCTGCAGCAGTAGCAGTGGCAAAGACCACCCTCAGACACCGGGATATAGTGGGACGAGTCCAACATGGCAGAGGGGGTCTTGGCCTGGAAGCAACAACACCCGCTTGGCAAAAGGCTACTCCGTCTGAACGGCGACACATGGTGGTTGAGGAGGTGCGCAACCAGGAGGAGGCAGCCAGGTGTGCCAAGGCAGTCTCCCAAGCCCAGCAAGGACGCTGGATGAGGTGGGAGGGTGTGGAGAGGAGGAAAATCACGTGGAATGAGATGTGGAGCATGGAGGCTAATAGGCTCAGCTTCATCATCAGAGCCACTTATGATGTCCTGCCCTCTCCAACCAACCTACATCTCTGGTATGGAGAGGACCCAGCCTGCCTGCAGTGTGCAGCCCCAGCAACCCTCAAACACATCCTGGTGGGTTGCAAGACCAGCCTGACTCAAGGAAGATACACCTGGCGCCATAACCAAGTGTTGAAGTGCTTGGCTGCCGAACTTGAGGACAAGAGGGTCACCATCAACGCCATGCCTTTCAAAACCCAGACCACCCTCCCACGGAAGACAACATTCGTCCGACAAGGGGAGAAACGGAGAACCAAGCCATCACCTCCAAACTCAGGCCCACTGGACACAGCCCGGGATTGGGAAATGCGGGTAGACCTCAGCCAGAGGCTCACTTTCCCGCCAGAAATCGCAGCAACCAACCTGCGCCCAGATTTGGTCCTCTGGTCCAAGTCATGCCGGCGTGTCTTCATTGTGGAGCTGACTGTCCCGTGGGAGGATAACATCGACGAAGCATTCGAAAGAAAAAGGCTGCGTTATGCTAACCTAGCAGCTGATGCTGAGGCGCGGGGATGAAACGTAAAGGTGTGGCCAGTGGAGGTTGGCTGCCGAGGCTTTGTAGCCAGGTCCACCACACGGCTCCTGAAGGAAGTTGGGATCAGAGGACAGGCCCAGCGGAAGGCAATAAAAGAACTTGCCAAAGCAGCCGAACGGAGCAGTCACTGGCTGTGGCTGAAACGGAGGGATGCAACATGGGCTGTTTGATGACCACGGGGTGCCACCATATGACACACACCCAGGTCTGATCAGCCTGTGGCAGGCCAACCTTGGAAGAGGGTGTATTGTGTTAAGAGGCCGAAACACCTGATGAAGACAAGGCACACAACTGATGACGTGTAGATTTGGTGGTGCCCCGCGATCTTGTCCAAACTCCACCCCACAGTCATGTCCGATAGGAGTTATCGTGCTGATATATTTTAGGGATATTAACAGCTAGTCCTATTAAGAATCCTACCTTCTGATTTTTTAAGGCAAGCTATTGAAAACGTCAGAAAATTGGAGAAAGGAGTCTATGTAGTTGATTTGAGCGACTCATTTCATTATTGGACTCACCAAACCACTTACAGTGTTTCAGGTACAAAATGACTGTTTCTCGCTGAGAAACTGCCAAAAAGCGGATTTCTGTCATAACATTGATTTACCTTCTGATTTTTTAAGGCAAGCTATGGAAAACGTCAGAAAATTGGAGAAAGGAGTCTATGTAGTTTATTTGAGAGACTCATTTCAGTATTGGACTCACCAAACCACTTACAGTGTTTCAGGTACAAAATGACTGTTTCTCGCTGAGAAAATGGCAAAAAGCGGATTTCTGTCATAACATTGATTTACCTTCTGATTTTTTAAGGCAAGCTATGGAAAACGTCAGAAAATTGGAGAAAGGAGTCTATGTAGTTGATTTGAGAGACTCATTTCATTATTGGACTCACCAAACCACTTCAGGTACAAAATGACTGTTTCTCGCTGAGAAAATGCCAAAAAGCGGATTTCTGTCATAACATTGATTTACCTTCTGATTTTTTAAGGCAAGCTATTGAAAACGTTAGAAAATTGGAGAAAGGAGTCTATGTAGTTGATTTGAGAGACTCATTTCATTATTGGACTCACCAAACCACTTACAGTGTTTCAGGTACAAAATAACTGTTTCTCGCTGAGAAAATGCCAAAAAGCGGATTTCTGTCATAACATTGATTTACCTTCTGATTTTTTAAGGCAAGCTATTGAAAACGTTGGAAAATTGGAGAAAGGTGTCTATGTAGTTGATTTGAGGGACTCATTTCATTATTGGACTCACCAAACCACTTACAGTGTTTCAGGTACAAAATGACTGTTTCTCGCTGAGAAAATGCCAAAAAGCGGATTTCTGTCATAACATTGATTTACCTTCTGATTTTTCAAGGCAAGCTATTGAAAATGTCGGAAAATTGGAGAAAGGAGTCTATGTAGTTGATTTGAGAGACTCATTTCATTATTGGACTCACCAAACCACTTACAGTGTTTCAGGTACAAAATGACTGTTTCTCGCTGAGAAAATGCCAAAAAGCGGATTTCTGTCATAACATTGATTTACCTTCTGATTTTTTAAGGCAAGCTATTGAAAACGTTAGAAAATTGGAGAAAGGAGTCTATGTAGTTGATTTGAGAGACTCATTTCATTATTGGACTCACCAAACCACTTACAGTGTTTCAGGTTCAAAATGACTGTTTCTCGCTGAGAAACTGCCAAAAAGCGGATTTCTGTAATAACATTGTTTCAAGTGTCTGAGAGAGCTTAGCAAGGGGCCTCGCATTGACCATTACTTCCTTAGAGGTAGGGCAAATCAGTCGAGTGAAGCCCAATGGCAGGATATTCACCACAGGGTATCAGAACCCCAGACGAAGCTCAATCAAGCACAGATCCATTTATGAACATCAGCCCAGAGCCCATCCAGCCACAGACAGCAGTAGAGCTGGACGAAAACCTCAAATCTTGTGGCCTAAATCCTGTCAGAAAAAGGAGTGGGAAACCACAGACACAGACCTCGTCCACCTTTTAGAAGGTCTGAAAGGGGGTGTGGAGAAAAAACTGGACAAGATCGGAGAGACCATTTATAGCTATGGAGCAGAGAGATTTGGTGTGAAACGTGAGAACTTGCAGACACAGAAGGAACCATCTGCTCATCTCAAGTCCAGGAGACAACAAGAGATTCAGAGACTCGTGAAAGAAAGGAGGTGCCTGAGGAAACAATGGAAGAAGGCCACGGAAGTGGAAAGGAAAGGCCTTGGGGCACTACAGGGCGACATCAAGCAGCGTCTGGCAGCACTGCGAAGAGCAGAATGCCTGAGAAGGCAACATAAGAAGAGAGAGCGAACGAGGACTGCCTTCTACAGAGATCCCTATAAATTTGTTAAGGACCTCTTTGTCAGGGAGAAATCTGGGACCCTCAAAGTACCCATAAGAGAACTGGAAGAACATCTTCGGAAGACCTACTCCGACAAACAGAGGCATGTGCCAGCCAGCATTCCGGAGGATATGCCACCCATCCAACCACCTGAGCACCAGATGGAAACAAGGCCCCCCACATGGAGCGAAGTTGAGAGCACAGTAAAACGGGCAAGAACAGCTTCAGCCCCGGGGCCCAACGGCATTCCATACAGGGTGTATAAGAACACGCCAGGCGTCTTGAAATACCTCTGGAAGCTTATGAAAGTGGCATGGGAAAAAGGAATGATACCAAAGGCATGGAGACGGGCAGGAGGGATCCTGATTCCCAAAGAGAAGAATTCCTCAACCATCGAGCAGTTTCGCCAGATCAGCCTTCTCAATGTGGAAGGAAAGATTTTCTTCAGTGTCGTGGCCCGTAGGCTCTCAGCATTCCTGCTGGCGAACAACTTTGTTGACACCTCAGTGCAAAAGGCAGGGATAAGTGGGTTCTCAGGTTGCTTGGAACACACAAATGTCATCTGGCACCAAGTACAGACGGCCAAGAAGGAGAAGAAAGACCTGCATGTGGTGTTTTTAGATCTTGCCAATGCCTTCGGGTCAGTGCCTCATGAGATCTTGTGGACAGCGTTCAACTTCTTTCAAGTGCCAGAGGGCATCACAAGTCTAGTCAAAGCCTACTTCCAGGATCTCCAATTCTGTGTTACAGCACAGGATAGTACAACTGCCTGGCAGCACCTTGAGATAGGCATTATGGCGGGCTGCACCATCTCGCCACTGGTGTTTACAATGGCAATGGAGCTACTTATTCGTGCATCACGATGGGTGGTTGGAGGAGAACGATTGAAGAGCGGGCTCCGTCTTCCCCCAATCAGGGCGTACATGGACGACATGACGACAATAACAACAACGGTCGCATGTACCAAACGTCTGCTGGAGAAACTCCGGGGAAACATCAAATGGGCACGAATGGAGATTAAACCCAGCAAATCCCTAGCATCTCCATTGTCAAAGGTAAGCTCACCAATGCAACGTTCTATGTGGACGACCAGCCAATCCCAACAGTTCTGGAGAAGCCTATCAAAAGCCTTGGCCGATGGTATAGCGCAGAACTTAAAGACTCTGAGCAGGTGGAACAACTCAGGCAGGATACAATCAGCGGGCTCAAGCAGATTAACAACACTGCTCTCCCTGGAAAATTGAAGCTATGGTGCTTTCAGTTTGGGCTGCTACCTCGCCTCATGTGGCCAATTTCCATCTATGAGGTCACCTTATCTCATGTCAATCGGCTTGAGAGACTGGTGAATGCCCAAGTGAGGAAGTGGCTTGGACTGCCGAGATGCCTTTCCAGCATAGGCCTGTATGGCAATGGAGCGCTCTCCCTTCCAATCTCAAGCCTGGTGGAGGAGTACAAATGTGCCAAAACAAGGGTGGAAATGACTCTTACAGAATCCCGGGACCCATGCGTCAGAGATGCGGCTCCAAACCTGGCAACAGGGAGGAAATGGAAACCATCTGCAGCAGTAGCAGTGGCAAAGACCACCCTCAGACACCGGGATATAGTGGGACGAGTCCAACATGGCAGAGCGGTCTTGGCCTGGAAGCAACAACACCCGCTAGGCAAAAGGCTACTCCGTCTGAACGGCGACACATGGTGGTCAAACCCGGATTACCCAATGGGCATTATGGGCGGGCGCCCAGGGGCCCACGCGCATCAGGGGGCCCATGGCCAGCCTCTTTTTTTTTTCTTAATTTATTAATTTAATTTTTTTTTTTTTTTATGGATTGGGGCAGCTAGAATTGGAGAAACCCGTAGACTGTATATAACCAATAAAATCACGTAGATTTTTTTTTTTACTAAAATGGAATGTTTTGATTGGTCAAACAGCTAGCAGTCGGACGTTACTGTCCTTATAAACGCCGCACTGACAGCTCCGAGTTGTGGGAGTGTAGGAGTTTGATTGGAGAAAGATGAGTGAGAGAAGCGGTTGTAGTAAAAGAAAGCGGAAAAGAGAAAAGGAGGAGAGGGAGGAAACTTTTTTTAAAATTGTGCCTTCCATCCAACTTATTTTCAAAAAGAAGCAGGGATGAGGAGGAAGAGCCGTCGTCGGCTCCGCCGGTACAGCCACCCCCGTCGCCAGCTCCGCCGGAGCCGGTCCTGCCGCCGGATCCTCCGGAGGAGGATGCCGGACAAAGCGCGACACAGCCGGTTGCTAGTTGTAGCCACAGCGCGCCGGGGGATGCTGCTTGTTGGATGTACACGCCTTGTACATCCAACAAGCAGCATCCCCCGGCGCGCTGATGGCCATTGAGTCTCAGCTCGTCAAGAAGTTGGACTTTGATGAGATTGTGACTGAGTTATAGTAAGAAAGCAAGAAACAAGTCTTTCTGAGAGAGTGATCATGAGAAAAGAAGATGGGAGTAAAATGGAGAAAGAGCTGAGAAGGAGAAAGAGAGAGAGAGAGATGAATGTGGGAAAAAACCTTTAGAAAAAATGAAGAAAAAAAGAGAGATGAACCAGAAATGAGAGCCACATTGAAACACAGAGGAGGAGGAGAGGAGAGAAAGAGAGACATTGGAACAAAGAATAGGAGGAGAAATAGAGACATTGAAACACAGAGGAGTGGAGAGAGAGAGAGAGAGACACACAGGTATTTTGTGTGTGTGTGTGTGTGTGTGTGTGTGTGTGTGTGTGTGTGTGTGTGTGTGTGTGTGTGTGTGTGTGTGTGTGTGTGTGTGTTAGGACAACCTATATTACATTTATTTTTCATTTTTATTTAATATCATAAGGCTTTTAGTCTAGTTGACCAGTGCTATTTTGCATCCTTTTTGTATTAGCAGAACATGATGACAGCCACACTGAAATACAGATGAGAAGGAGAGGACAGAGACAGACAGGAATGAGACAGCCACAGGTATTTTGTGTGTGTGTGGGTTTGTGTGTGAATAATGTAGGAATCTGACTCTGAATCCACAATCTGGATTTGTGGAGATGAAGCAGCTTTTGTTTGCAAATGGTAATGAGTACCGGTAACAATATGCTGATAGTCTTGATATTGTAGCTGCTTGCTGAGGAAAGCATAGTTGCAAGTATGTGTAAATCCTGTATGATGGAGGATATCTGCAGGTGCCGATTTTGTCCATTGTAATCATACAGACAGTACCCTATCAGTGTAAATCCTGTATAAGATACAGGTGTTTCCAACAAATAGCAGTCCATAATTCAAAACCCAGTTTGTTTGCATGTTTTTGTGTTTTCGGGGGAGAGGGGGGGCCCATCAAGAATTTCTGCCCAGGGGCCCCTGCCCTCTTAATCCGGGCCTGATGGTGGTTGAGGAGGTGCGCAACCAGGAGGAGGCAGCCAGGTGTGCCAAGGCAGTCTCCCAAGCCCAGCAAGGACGCTGGATGAGGTGGGAGGGTGTGGAGAGGAGGAAAATCACGTGGAATGAGATGTGGAGCATGGAGGCTAATAGGCTCAGCTTCATCATCAGAGCCACTTATGATGTCCTGCCCTCTCCAACCAACCTACATCTCTGGTATGGAGAGGACCCAGCCTGCCTGCAGTGTGCAGCCCAAGCAACCCTCAAACACATCCTGGTGGGTTGCAAGACCAGCCTGACTCAAGGAAGATACACCTGGCGCCATAACCAAGTGTTGAAGGGCTTGGCTGCCGAACTTGAGGACAAGAGGGTCACCATCAACGCCATGCCTTTCAAAACCCAGACCACCCTCCCACGGAAGACAACATTCGTCCGACAAGGGGAGAAACGGAGAACCAAGCCATCACCTCCAAACTCAGGCCCACTGGACACAGCCCGGGATTGGGAAATGCGGGTAGACCTCAGCCAGAGGCTCACTTTCCCGCCAGAAATCGCAGCAACCAACCTGCGCCCAGATTTGGTCCTCTGGTCCAAGTCATGCCGGCGTGTCTTCATTGTGGAGCTGACTGTCCCGTGGGAGGATAACATCGACGAAGCATTCGAAAGAAAAAGGCTGCGTTATGCTAACCTAGCAGCTGATGCTGAGGCGCGGGGATGAAACGTAAAGGTGTGGCCAGTGGAGGTTGGCTGCCGAGGCTTTGTAGCCAGGTCCACCACACGGCTCCTGAAGGAAGTTGGGATCAGAGGACAGGCCCAGCGGAAGGCAATAAAAGAACTTGCCAAAGCAGCCGAACGGAGCAGTCACTGGCTGTGGCTGAAACGGAGGGATGCAACATGGGCTGTTTGATGACCACGGGGTGCCACCATATGACACACACCCAGGTCTGATCAGCCTGTGGCAGGCCAACCTTGGAAGAGGGTGTATTGTGTTAAGAGGCCGAAACACCTGATGAAGACAAGGCACACAACTGATGACGTGTAGATTTGGTGGTGCCCCGCGATCTTGTCCAAACTCCACCCCACAGTCATGTCCGATAGGAGTTATCGTGCTGATATATTTTAGGGATATTAACAGCTAGTCCTATTAAGAATCCTACCTTCTGATTTTTTAAGGCAAGCTATTGAAAACGTCAGAAAATTGGAGAAAGGAGTCTATGTAGTTGATTTGAGCGACTCATTTCATTATTGGACTCACCAAACCACTTACAGTGTTTCAGGTACAAAATGACTGTTTCTCGCTGAGAAACTGCCAAAAAGCGGATTTCTGTCATAACATTGATTTACCTTCTGATTTTTTAAGGCAAGCTATGGAAAACGTCAGAAAATTGGAGAAAGGAGTCTATGTAGTTGATTTGAGAGACTCATTTCAGTATTGGACTCACCAAACCACTTACAGTGTTTCAGGTACAAAATGACTGTTTCTCGCTGAGAAAATGGCAAAAAGCGGATTTCTGTCATAACATTGATTTACCTTCTGATTTTTTAAGGCAAGCTATTGAAAACGTTAGAAAATTGGAGAAAGGAGTCTATGTAGTTGATTTGAGAGACTCATTTCATTATTGGACTCACCAAACCACTTCAGGTACAAAATGACTGTTTCTCGCTGAGAAAATGCCAAAAAGCGGATTTCTGTCCTAACATTGATTTACCTTCTGATTTTTTAAGGCAAGCTATTGAAAACGTTAGAAAATTGGAGAAAGGTGTCTATGTAGTTGATTTGAGAGACTCATTTCATTATTGGACTCACCAAACCACTTACAGTGTTTCAGGTACAAAATGACTGTTTCTCGCTGAGAAACTGCCAAAAAGCGGATTTCTGTAATAACATTGTTTTACCTTCTGACTTTTTAAGGCAAGCTATTGAAAACGTTAGAAAATTGGAGAAAGGTGTCCATGTAGTTGATTTGAGAGACTCATTTCATTATTGGACTCACCAAACCACTTACAGTGTTTCAGGTACAAAATGACTGTTTCTCGTTGAGAAAATGCCAAAAAGCGGATTTCTGTCATAACATTGATTTACCTTCTGATTTTTCAAGGCAAGCTATTGAAAACGTCAGAAAATTGGAGAAAGGAGTCTATGTAGTTGATTTGAGAGACTCATTTCATTATTGGACTCACCAAACCACTTACAGTGTTTCAGGTACAAAATGACTGTTTCTCGCTGAGAAACTGCCAAAAAGCGGATTTCTGTCATAACATTGATTTACCTTCTGATTTTTTAAGGCAAGCTATGGAAAACGTCAGAAAATTGGAGAAAGGAGTCTATGTAGTTGATTTGAGAGACTCATGTCAGTATTGGACTCACCAAACCACTTACAGTGTTTCAGGTACAAAATGACTGTTTCTCGCTGAGAAAATGGCAAAAAGCGGATTTCTGTAATAACATTGTTTTACCTTCTGATTTTTTAAGGCAAGCTATTGAAAACGTCAGAAAATTGGAAAAACTAGTCTATGTAGTTGATTTGAGAGACTCATTTCATTATTGGACTCACCAAACCACTTACAGTGTTTCAGGTACAAAATGACTGTTTCTCGCTGAGAAAATGCCAAAAAGCGGATTTCTGTCATAACATTGATTTACCTTCTGATTTTTCAAGGCAAGCTATTGAAAACGTCAGAAAATTGGAGAAAGGAGTCTAAGTAGTTGATTTGAGAGACTCATTTCATTATTGGACTCACCAAACCACTTACAGTGTTTCAGGTACAAAATGACTGTTTCTCGCCTAGAAAATGCCAAAAAGCGGATTTCTGTAATAACATTGTTTTACCTTCTGAATTTTTAAGGCAACCTATTGAAAACGTCAGAAAATTGGAGAAAGAAGTCTATGTAGTTGATTTGAGGGACTCATTTCATTATTGGACTCACCAAACCACTTACAGTGTTTCAGGTACAAAATGATTGTTTCTCGCTGAGAAACTGCCAAAAAGCGGATTTCTGTCATAACATTGATTTACCTTCTGATTTTTTGAGGCAAGCTATTGAAAACGTTAGAAAATTGGAGAAAGGTGTCTATGTAGTTGATTTGAGCGACTCATTTCATTATTGGACTCACCAAACCACTTACAGTGTTTCAGGTACAAAATGACTGTTTCTCGCTGAGAAAATGCCAAAAAGCGGATTTCTGTCATAACATTGATTTACCTTCTGATTTTTCAAGGCAAGCTATTGAAAACGTCAGAAAATTGGAGAAAGGAGTCTATGTAGTTGATTTGAGAGACTCATTTCATTATTGGACTCACCAAACCACTTACAGTGTTTCAGGTACAAAATGACTGTTTCTCGCTGAGAAAATGCCAAAAAGCGGATTTCTGTCATAACATTGATTTACCTTCTGATTTTTCAAGGCAAGCTATAGAAAACGTCAGAAAATTTGAGAAAGGAGTCTAAGTAGTTGATTTGAGAGACTCATTTCATTATTGGACTCACCAAACCACTTACAGTGTTTCAGGTACAAAATGACTGTTTCTCGCTGAGAAAATGCCAAAAAGCGGATTTCTGTCATAACATTGATTTACCTTCTGATTTTTCAAGGCCAGCTATTGAAAACGTCAGACAATTGGAGAAAGGAGTCTATGTAGTTGATTTGAGAGACTCATTTCATTATTGGACTCACCAAACCACTTACAGTGTTTCAAGTACAAAATGACCGTTTCTCGCTGAGAAAATGCCAAAAAGCGGATTTCTGTAATAACATTGTTTTACCTTCTGATTTTTTAAGGCAAGCTATTGAAAACGTTAGAAAATTGGAAAAACTAGTCTATGTAGTTGATTTGAGAGACTCATTTCATTATTGGACTCACCAAACCACTTACAGTGTTTCAGGTACAAAATGACTGTTTCTCGCTGAGAAAATGCCAAAAAGCGGATTTCTGTCATAACATTGATTTACCTTCTGATTTTTCAAGGCAAGCTATTGAAAATGTCAGAACATTGGAGAAAGGAGACTATGTAGTTGATTTGAGAGACTCGTTTCATTATTGGACTCACCAAACCACTTACAGTGTTTCAGGTACAAAATGACTGTTTCTCGCTGAGAAAATGCCAAAAAGCGGATTTCTGTCATAACATTGATTTACCTTCTGATTTTTCAAGGCAAGCTATTGAAAACGTCAGAAAATTGGAGAAAGGAGTCTATGTAGTTGATTTGAGAGACTCATTTCATTATTGGACTCACCAAACCACTTACAGTGTTTCAGGTACAAAATGACCGTTTCTCGCTGAGAAAATGCCAAAAAGCGGATTTCTGTAATAACATTGTTTTACCTTCTGATTTTTTAAGGCAAGCTATTGAAAACGTTAGAAAATTGGAAAAACTAGTCTATGTAGTTGATTTGAGAGACTCATTTCATTATTGGACTCACCAAACCACTTACAGTGTTTCAGGTACAAAATGACTGTTTCTCGCTGAGAAAATGCCAAAAAGCGGATTTCTGTCATAACATTGATTTACCTTCTGATTTTTCAAGGCAAGCTATTGAAAACATCAGAAAATTGGAGAAAGGAGTCTATGTAGTTGATTTGAGAGACTCATTTCATTATTGGACACACCAAACCACTTACAGTGTTTCAGGTACAAAATGACCGTTTCTCGCTGAGAAAATGCCAAAAAGCGGATTTCTGTAATAACATTGTTTTACCTTCTGATTTTTTAAGGCAAGCTATTGAAAACGTCAGAAAATTGGAGAAAGGAGTCTATGTAGTTGATTTGAGGGACTCATTTCATTATTGCACTCACCAAACCACTTACAGTGTTTCAGGTACAAAATGACTGTTTCTCGCTGAGAAAATGCCAAAAAGCGGATTTCTGTCATAACATTGATTTACCTTCTGATTTTTCAAGGCCAGCTATTGAAAACGTCAGAAAATTGGAGAAAGGAGTCTATGTAGTTGATTTGAGAGACTCATTTCATTATTGGACTCACCAAACCACTTACAGTGTTTCAGGTACAAAATGACCGTTTCTCGCTGAGAAAATGCCAAAAAGCGGATTTCTGTAATAACATTGTTTTACCTTCTGATTTTTTAAGGCAAGCTATTGAAAACGTTAGAAAATTGGAAAAACTAGTCTATGTAGTTGATTTGAGAGACTCATTTCATTATTGGACTCACCAAACCACTTACAGTGTTTCAGGTACAAAATGACTGTTTCTCGCTGAGAAAATGCCAAAAAGCGGATTTCTGTCATAACATTGATTTACCTTCTGATTTTTCAAGGCAAGCTATTGAAAATGTCAGAACATTGGAGAAAGGAGACTATGTAGTTGATTTGAGAGACTCGTTTCATTATTGGACTCACCAAACCACTTACAGTGTTTCAGGTACAAAATGACTGTTTCTCGCTGAGAAAATGCCAAAAAGCGGATTTCTGTCATAACATTGATTTACCTTCTGATTTTTCAAGGCAAGCTATTGAAAACGTCAGAAAATTGGAGAAAGGAGTCTATGTAGTTGATTTGAGAGACTCATTTCATTATTGGACTCACCAAACCACTTCAGGTACAAAATGACTGTTTCTCGCTGAGAAAATGCCAAAAAGCGGATTTCTGTCATAACATTGATTTACCTTCTGATTTTTTAAGGCAAGCTATTGAAAACGTTAGAAAATTGGAGAAAGGAGTCTATGTAGTTGATTTGAGAGACTCATTTCATTATTGGACTCACCAAACCACTTACAGTGTTTCAGGTACAAAATGACTGTTTCTCGCTGAGAAAATGCCAAAAAGCGGATTTCTGTCATAACATTGATTTACCTTCTGATTTTTCAAGGCAAGCTATTGAAAACATCAGAAAATTGGAGAAAGGAGTCTATGTAGTTGATTTGAGAGACTCATTTCATTATTGGACACACCAAACCACTTACAGTGTTTCAGGTACAAAATGACCGTTTCTCGCTGAGAAAATGCCAAAAAGCGGATTTCTGTCATCACATTGATTTACCTTCTGATTTTTCAAGGCAAGCTATTGAAAACGTCAGAAAATTGGAGAAAGGAGTCTATGTAGTTGATTTGAGCGACTCATTTCATTTTTGGACTCACCAAACCACTTACAGTGTTTCAGGTACAAAATGACTGTTTCTCGCTGAGAAAATGCCAAAAAGCGGATTTCTGTCATAACATTGATTTACCTTCTGATTTTTCAAGGCAAGCTATTGAAAACGTCAGAAAATTGGAGAAAGGAGTCTAAGTAGTTGATTTGAGAGACTCATTTCATTATTGGACTCACCAAACCACTTACAGTGTTTCAGGTACAAAATGACTGTTTCTCGCCTAGAAAATGCCAAAAAGCGGATTTCTGTAATAACATTGTTTTACCTTCTGAATCTTTAAGGCAACCTATTGAAAACGTCAGAAAATTGGAGAAAGGAGTCTATGTAGTTGATTTGAGGGACTCATTTCATTATTGGACTCACCAAACCACTTACAGTGTTTCAGGTACAAAATGACTGTTTCTCGCTGAGAAACTGCCAAAAAGCGGATTTCTGTCATAACATTGATTTACCTTCTGATTTTTTAAGACAAGCTATTGAAAACGTTAGAAAATTGGAGAAAGGTGTCTATGTAGTTGATTTGAGCGACTCATTTCATTATTGGACTCACCAAACCACTTACAGTGTTTCAGGTACAAAATGACTGTTTCTCGCTGAGAAAATGCCAAAAAGCGGATTTCTGTCATAACATTGATTTACCTTCTGATTTTTCAAGGCAAGCTATTGAAAACATCAGAAAATTGGAGAAAGGAGTCTATGTAGTTGATTTGAGAGACTCATTTCATTATTGGACACACCAAACCACTTACAGTGTTTCAGGTACAAAATTACCGTTTCTCGCTGAGAAAATGCCAAAAAGCGGATTTCTGTAATAACATTGTTTTACCTTCTGATTTTTTAAGGCAAGCTATTGAAAACGTCAGAAAATTGGAGAAAGGAGTCTATGTAGTTGATTTGAGGGACTCATTTCATTATTGCACTCACCAAACCACTTACAGTGTTTCAGGTACAAAATGACTGTTTCTCGCTGAGAAAATGCCAAAAAGCGGATTTCTGTCATAACATTGATTTACCTTCTGATTTTTCAAGGCAAGCTATTGAAAACGTTAGAAAATTGGAGAAAGGTGTCTATGTAGTTGATTTGAGAGACTCATTTCATTATTGGACTCACCAAACCACTTACAGTGTTTCAGGTACAAAATGACTGTTTCTCGCTGAGAAAATGCCAAAAAGCGGATTTCTGTCATAACATTGATTTACCTTCTGATTTTTCAAGGCAAGCTATTGAAAACGTCAGAAAATTGGAGAAAGGAGTCTAAGTAGTTGATTTGAGAGACTCATTTCATTATTGGACTCACCAAACCACTTACAGTGTTTCAGGTACAAAATGACTGTTTCTCGCCTAGAAAATGCCAAAAAGCGGATTTCTGTAATAACATTGTTTTACCTTCTGAATCTTTAAGGCAACCTATTGAAAACGTCAGAAAATTGGAGAAAGGAGTCTATGTAGTTGATTTGAGGGACTCATTTCATTATTGGACTCACCAAACCACTTACAGTGTTTCAGGTACAAAATGACGGTTTCTCGCTGAGAAACTGCCAAAAAGCGGATTTCTGTCATAACATTGATTTACCTTCTGATTTTTTAAGACAAGCTATTGAAAACGTTAGAAAATTGGAGAAAGGTGTCTATGTAGTTGATTTGAGCGACTCATTTCATTATTGGACTCACCAAACCACTTACAGTGTTTCAGGTACAAAATGACTGTTTCTCGCTGAGAAAATCCCAAAAAGCGGATTTCTGTCATAACATTGATTTACCTTCTGATTTTTCAAGGCAAGCTATTGAAAACGTTAGAAAATTGGAGAAAGGTGTCTATGTAGTTGATTTGAGAGACTCATTTCATTATTGGACTCACCAAACCACTTACAGTGTTTCAGGTACAAAATGACTGTTTCTCGCCTAGAAAATGCCAAAAAGCGGATTTCTGTAATAACATTGTTTTACCTTCTGAATCTTTAAGGCAACCTATTGAAAACGTCAGAAAATTGGAGAAAGGAGTCTAAGTAGTTGATTTGAGAGACTCATTTCATTATTGGACTCACCAAACCACTTACAGTGTTTCAGGTACAAAATGACTGTTTCTCGCCTAGAAAATGCCAAAAAGCGGATTTCTGTAATAACATTGTTTTACCTTCTGAATCTTTAAGGCAAGCTATTGAAAACGTCAGAAAATTGGAGAAAGGAGTCTAAGTAGTTGATTTGAGAGACTCATTTCATTATTGGACTCACCAAACCACTTACAGTGTTTCAGGTACAAAATGACTGTTTCTCGCCTAGAAAATGCCAAAAAGCGGATTTCTGTAATAACATTGTTTTACCTTCTGAATCTTTAAGGCAACCTATTGAAAACGTCAGAAAATTGGAGAAAGGAGTCTATGTAGTTGATTTGAGGGACTCATTTCATTATTGGACTCACCAAACCACTTACAGTGTTTCAGGTACAAAATGACCGTTTCTCGCTGAGAAAATGCCAAAAAGCGGATTTCTGTAATAACATTGTTTTACCTTCTGAATCTTTAAGGCAACCTATTGAAAACGTCAGAAAATTGGAGAAAGGAGTCTATGTAGTTGATTTGAGGGACTCATTTCATTATTGCACTCACCAAACCACTTACAGTGTTTCAGGTACAAAATGACTGTTTCTCGCTGAGAAAATGCCAAAAAGCGGATTTCTGTCATAACATTGATTTACCTTCTGATTTTTCAAGGCAAGCTATTGAAAACGTTAGAAAATTGGAGAAAGGTGTCTATGTAGTTGATTTGAGAGACTCATTTCATTATTGGACTCACCAAACCACTTACAGTGTTTCAGGTACAAAATGACTGTTTCTCGCTGAGAAAATGCCAAAAAGCGGATTTCTGTCATAACATTGATTTACCTTCTGATTTTTCAAGGCAAGCTATTGAAAACGTCAGAAAATTGGAGAAAGGAGTCTAAGTAGTTGATTTGAGAGACTCATTTCATTATTGGACTCACCAAACCACTTACAGTGTTTCAGGTACAAAATGACTGTTTCTCGCCTAGAAAATGCCAAAAAGCGGATTTCTGTAATAACATTGTTTTACCTTCTGAATCTTTAAGGCAACCTATTGAAAACGTCAGAAAATTGGAGAAAGGAGTCTATGTAGTTGATTTGAGGGACTCATTTCATTATTGGACTCACCAAACCACTTACAGTGTTTCAGGTACAAAATGACGGTTTCTCGCTGAGAAACTGCCAAAAAGCGGATTTCTGTCATAACATTGATTTACCTTCTGATTTTTTAAGACAAGCTATTGAAAACGTTAGAAAATTGGAGAAAGGTGTCTATGTAGTTGATTTGAGCGACTCATTTCATTATTGGACTCACCAAACCACTTACAGTGTTTCAGGTACAAAATGACTGTTTCTCGCTGAGAAAATGCCAAAAAGCGGATTTCTGTCATAACATTGTTTTACCTTCTGATTTTTTAAGGCAAGCTATTGAAAGCGTTAGAAAATTGGAGAAAGGTGTCTATGTAGTTGATTTGAGAGACTCATTTCATTATTGGACTCACCAAACCACTTACAGTGTTTCAGGTACAAAATGACTGTTTCTCGCTGAGAAAATGCCAAAAAGCGGATTTCTGTCATAACATTGATTTACCTTCTGATTTTTCAAGGCAAGCTATTGAAAACGTCAGAAAATTGGAGAAACTAGTCTATGTAGTTGATTTGAGAGACTCATTTCATTATTGGACTCACCAAACCACTTACAGTGTTTCAGGTACAAAATGACTGTTTCTCGCTGAGAAAATGCCAAAAAGCGGATTTGTGTCATAACATTGATTTACCTTCTGATTTTTCAAGGCAAGCTATTGAAAACGTCAGAAAATTGGAGAAAGGAGTCTATGTAGTTGATTTGAGAGACTCATTTCATTATTGGACTCACCAAACCACTTACAGTGTTTCAGGTACAAAATGACCGTTTCTCGCTGAGAAAATGCCAAAAAGCGGATTTGTGTCATAACATTGATTTACCTTCTGATTTTTCAAGGCAAGCTATTGAAAACGTCAGAAAATTGGAGAAAGGAGTCTATGTAGTTGATTTGAGAGACTAATTTCATTATTGGACTCACCAAACCACTTACAGTGTTTCAGGTACAAAATGACCGTTTCTCGCTGAGAAAATGCCAAAAAGCGGATTTCTGTAATAACATTGTTTTACCTTCTGATTTTTTAAGGCAAGCTATTGAAAACGTCAGAAAATTGGAGAAAGGAGTCTATGTAGTTGATTTGAGGGACTCATTTCATTATTGGACTCACCAAACCACTTACAGTGTTTCAGGTACAAAATTACTGTTTCTCGCTGAGAAAATGCCAAAAAGCGGATTTCTGTCATAACATTGATTTACCTTCTGATTTTTTAAGGCAAGCTATTGAAAACGTCAGAAAATTGGAGAAAGGAGTCTATGTAGTTGATTTGAGCGACTCATTTCATTATTGGACTCACCAAACCACTTACAGTGTTTCAGGTACAAAATGACCGTTTCTCGCTGAGAAAATGCCAAAAAGCGGATTTCTGTAATAACATTGTTTTACCTTCTGATTTTTTAAGGCAAGCTATTGAAAACGTCAGAAAATTGGAGAAAGGAGTCTATGTAGTTGATTTGAGGGACTCATTTCATTATTGGACTCACCAAACCACTTACAGTGTTTCAGGTACAAAATTACTGTTTCTCGCTGAGAAAATGCCAAAAAGCGGATTTCTGTCATAACATTGATTTACCTTCTGATTTTTTAAGGCAAGCTATTGAAAACGTCAGAAAATTGGAGAAAGGAGTCTATGTAGTTGATTTGAGCGACTCATTTCATTATTGGACTCACCAAACCACTTACAGTGTTTCAGGTACAAAATGACCGTTTCTCGCTGAGAAAATGCCAAAAAGCGGATTTCTGTAATAACATTGTTTCAAGTATCTGAGAGAGCTTAGCAAGGGGCCTCGCATTGACCATTACTTCCTTAGAGGTAGGGCAAATCAGTCGAGTGAAGCCCAGTGGCAGGATATTCACCACAGTCCACAGGGTATCAGAACCCCAGACGAAGCTCAATCAAGCACAGATCCATTTATGAACATCAGCCCAGAGCCCATCCAGCCACAGACAGCAGTAGAGCGGAGGCTGACTGGACGAAAACCTCAAATCTTGTGGCCTAAATCCTGTCAGAAAAAGGAGTGGGAAACCACAGACACAGACCTCGTCCACCTTTTAGAAGGTCTGAAAGGGGGTGTGGAGAAAAAACTGGACAAGATCGGAGAGACCATTTATAGCTATGGAGCAGAGAGATTTGGTGTGAAACGTGAGAACTTGCAGACACAGAAGGAACCATCTGCTCATCTCAAGTCCAGGAGACAACAAGAGATTCAGAGACTCGTGAAAGAAAGGAGGTGCCTGAGGAAACAATGGAAGAAGGCCACGGAAGTGGAAAAGAAAGGCCTTGGGGCACTACAGGGCGACATCAAGCAGCGTCTGGCAGCACTGCGAAGAGCAGAATGCCTGAGAAGGCAACATAAGAAGAGAGAGCGAACGAGGACTGCCTTCTACAGAGATCCCTATAAATTTGGTAAGGACCTCTTTGTCAGGGAGAAATCTGGGACCCTCAAAGTACCCATAAGAGAACTGGAAGAACATCTTCGGAAGACCTACTCCGACAAACAGAGGCATGTGCCAGCCAGCATTCCGGAGGATATGCCACCCATCCAACCACCTGAGCACCAGATGGAAACAAGGCCCCCCACATGGAGCGAAGTTGAGAGCACAGTAAAACGGGCAAGAACAGCTTCAGCCCCGGGGCCCAACGGCATTCCATACAGGGTGTATAAGAACACGCCAGGCGTCTTGAAATACCTCTGGAAGCTTATGAAAGTGGCATGGGAAAAAGGAATGATACCAAAGGCATGGCGACGGGCAGGAGGGATCCTGATTCCCAAAGAGAAGAATTCCTCAACCATCGAGCAGTTTCGCCAGATCAGCCTTCTCAATGTGGAAGGAAAGATTTTCTTCAGTGTCGTGGCCCGTAGGCTCTCAGCATTCCTGCTGGCGAACAACTTTGTTGACACCTCAGTGCAAAAGGCAGGGATAATTGGGTTCTCAGGTTGCTTGGAACACACAAATGTCATCTGGCACCAAGTACAGACGGCCAAGAAGGAGAAGAAAGACCTGCATGTGGTGTTTTTAGATCTTGCCAATGCCTTCGGGTCAGTGCCTCATGAGATCTTGTGGACAGCGTTCAACTTCTTTCAAGTGCCAGAGGGCATCACAAGTCTAGTCAAAGCCTACTTCCAGGATCTCCAATTCTGTGTTACAGCACAGGATAGTACAACTGCCTGGCAGCACCTTGAGATAGGCATTATGGCGGGCTGCACCATCTCGCCACTGGTGTTTACAATGGCAATGGAGCTACTTATTCGTGCATCACGATGGGTGGTTGGAGGAGAACGATTGAGAGCGGGCTCCGTCTTCCCCCAATCAGGGCGTACATGGACGACATGACGACAATAACAACAACGGTCGCATGTACCAAACGTCTGCTGGAGAAACTCCGGGGAAACATCAAATGGGCACGAATGGAGCATCTCCATTGTCAAAGGTAAGCTCACCAATGCAAGGTTCCATGTGGACGACCAGCCAATCCCAACAAGTTCTGGAGAAGCCTATCAAAAGCCTTGGCCGATGGTATAGCGCAGAACTTAAAGACTCTGAGCAGGTGGAACAACTCAGGAAGGATACAATCAGCGGCCTCAAGCAGATTAACAACACTGCTCTCCCTGGAAAATTGAAGCTATGGTGCTTTAAGTTTGGGCTGCTACCTCGCCTCATGTGGCCAATTTCCATCTATGAGGTCACCTTATCTCATGTCAATCGGCTTGAGAGACTGGTGAATGCCCAAGTGAGGAATTGGCTTGGACTGCCGAGATGCCTTTCCAGCATAGGCCTGTATGGCAATGGAGCGCTCTCCCTTCCAATCTCAAGCCTGGTGGAGGAGTACAAATGTGCCAAAACAAGGGTGGAAATGACTCTTACAGAATCCCGGGACCCATGCGTCAGAGATGCGGCTCCAAACCTGGCAACAGGGAGGAAATGGAAACCATCTGCAGCAGTAGCAGTGGCAAAGACCACCCTCAGACACCGGGATATAGTGGGACGAGTCCAACATGGCAGAGGGGGTCTTGGCCTGGAAGCAACAACACCCGCTTGGCAAAAGGCTACTCCGTCTGAACGGCGACACATGGTGGTTGAGGAGGTGCGCAACCAGGAGGAGGCAGCCAGGTGTGCCAAGGCAGTCTCCCAAGCCCAGCAAGGACGCTGGATGAGGTGGGAGGGTGTGGAGAGGAGGAAAATCACGTGGAATGAGATGTGGAGCATGGAGGCTAATAGGCTCAGCTTCATCATCAGAGCCACTTATGATGTCCTGCCCTCTCCAAACAACCTACATCTCTGGTATGGAGAGGACCCAGCCTGCCTGCAGTGTGCAGCCCCAGCAACCCTCAAACACATCCTGGTGGGTTGCAAGACCAGCCTGACTCAAGGAAGATACACCTGGCGCCATAACCAAGTGTTGAAGGGCTTGGCTGCCGAACTTGAGGACAAGAGGGTCACCATCAACGCCATGCCTTTCAAAACCCAGACCACCCTCCCACGGAAGACAACATTCGTCCGACAAGGGGAGAAACGGAGAACCAAGCCATCACCTCCAAACTAAGGCCCACTGGACACAGCCCGGGATTGGGACCTCAGCCAGAGGCTCACTTTCCCGCCAGAAATCGCAGCAACCAACCTGCGCCCAGATTTGGTCCTCTGGTCCAAGTCCTGCCGGCGTGTCTTCATTGTGGAGCTGACTGTCCCGTGGGAGGATAACATCGACGAAGCATTCGAAAGAAAAAGGCTGTGTTATGCTAACCGAGCAGCTGATGCTGAGGCGCGGGGATGGAACGTAAAGGTGTGGCCAGTGGAGGTTGGCTGCCGAGGCTTTGTAGCCAGGTCCACCACACGGCTCCTGAAGGAAGTTGGGATCAGAGGACAGGCCCAGCGGAAGGCAATAAAAGAACTTGCCAAAGCAGCCGAACGGAGCAGTCACTGGCTGTGGCTGAAACGGAGGGATGCAACATGGGCTGTTTGATGACCACGGGGTGCCACCATATGACACACACCCAGGTCTGATCAGCCTGTGGCAGGCCAACCTTGGAAGAGGGTGTATTGTGTTAAGAGGCCGAAACACCTGATGAAGACAAGGCACACAACTGATGACGTGTAGATTTGGTGGTGCCCCGCGATCCTGTCCAAACTCCACCCAACAGTCATGTCCGATAGGAGTTATCGTGCTGATATATTTTAGGCATATTAACAGCTAGTCCTATTAAGAATCCTACCTTCTGATTTTTTAAGGCAAGCTATTGAAAACGTCAGAAAATTGGAGAAAGGAGTCTATGTAGTTGATTTGAGCGACTCATTTCATTATTGGACTCACCAAACCACTTACAGTGTTTCAGGTACAAAATGACTGTTTCTCGCTGAGAAAATGCCAAAAAGCGGATTTCTGTCATAACATTGATTTACCTTCTGATTTTTCAAGGCAAGCTATTGAAAACGTCAGAAAATTGGAGAAAGGAGTCTATGTAGTTGATTTGAGAGACTCATTTCATTATTCGACTCACCAAACCACTTACAGTGTTTCAGGTACAAAATTACTGTTTCTCGCTGAGAAAATGCCAAAAAGCGGATTTCTGTCATAACATTGATTTACCTTCTGATTTTTTAAGGCAAGCTATTGAAAACGTCAGAAAATTGGAGAAAGGAGTCTATGTAGTTGATTTGAGCGACTCATTTCATTATTGGACTCACCAAACCACTTACAGTGTTTCAGGTTCAAAATGACTGTTTCTCGCTGAGAAAATGCCAAAAAGCGGATTTCTGTAATAACATTGTTTCAAGTATCTGAGAGAGCTTAGCAAGGGGCCTCGCATTGACCATTACTTCCTTAGAGGTAGGGCAAATCAGTCGAGTGAAGCCCAGTGGCAGGATATTCACCACAGTCCACAGGATATCAGAACCCCAGACGAAGCTCAATCAAGCACAGATCCATTTATGAACATCAGCCCAGAGCCCATCCAGCCACAGACAGCAGTAGAGCGGAGGCTGACTGGACGAAAACCTCAAATCTTGTGGCCTAAATCCTGTCAGAAAAAGGAGTGGGAAACCACAGACACAGACCTCGTCCACCTTTTAGAAGGTCTGAAAGGGGGTGTGGAGAAAAAACTGGACAAGATCGGAGAGACCATTTATAGCTATGGAGCAGAGAGATTTGGTGTGAAACGTGAGAACTTGCAGACACAGAAGGAACCATCTGCTCATCTCAAGTCCAGGAGACAACAAGAGATTCAGAGACTCGTGAAAGAAAGGAGGTGCCTGAGGAAACAATGGAAGAAGGCCACGGAAGTGGAAAAGAAAGGCCTTGGGGCACTACAGGGCGACATCAAGCAGCGTCTGGCAGCACTGCGAAGAGCAGAATGCCTGAGAAGGCAACATAAGAAGAGAGAGCGAACGAGGACTGCCTTCTACAGAGATCCCTATAAATTTGGTAAGGACCTCTTTGTCAGGGAGAAATCTGGGACCCTCAAAGTACCCATAAGAGAACTGGAAGAACATCTTCGGAAGACCTACTCCGACAAACAGAGGCATGTGCCAGCCAGCATTCCGGAGGATATGCCACCCATCCAACCACCTGAGCACCAGATGGAAACAAGGCCCCCCACATGGAGCGAAGTTGAGAGCACAGTAAAACGGGCAAGAACAGCTTCAGCCCCGGGGCCCAACGGCATTCCATACAGGGTGTATAAGAACACGCCAGGCGTCTTGAAATACTTCTGGAAGCTTATGAAAGTGGCATGGGAAAAAGGAATGATACCAAAGGCATGGCGACGGGCAGGAGGGATCCTGATTCCCAAAGAGAAGAATTCCTCAACCATCGAGCAGTTTCGCCAGATCAGCCTTCTCAATGTGGAAGGAAAGATTTTCTTCAGTGTCGTGGCCCGTAGGCTCTCAGCATTCCTGCTGGCGAACAACTTTGTTGACACCTCAGTGCAAAAGGCAGGGATAATTGGGTTCTCAGGTTGCTTGGAACACACAAATGTCATCTGGCACCAAGTACAGACGGCCAAGAAGGAGAAGAAAGACCTGCATGTGGTGTTTTTAGATCTTGCCAATGCCTTCGGGTCAGTGCCTCATGAGATCTTGTGGACAGCGTTCAACTTCTTTCAAGTGCCAGAGGGCATCACAAGTCTAGTCAAAGCCTACTTCCAGGATCTCCAATTCTGTGTTACAGCACAGGATAGTACAACTGCCTGGCAGCACCTTGAGATAGGCATTATGGCGGGCTGCACCATCTCGCCACTGGTGTTTACAATGGCAATGGAGCTACTTATTCGTGCATCACAATGGGTGGTTGGAGGAGAACGATTGAGAGCGGGCTCCGTCTTCCCCCAATCAGGGCGTACATGGACGACATGACGACAATAACAACAACGGTCGCATGTACCAAACGTCTGCTGGAGAAACTCCGGGGAAACATCAAATGGGCACGAATGGAGCATCTCCATTGTCAAAGGTAAGTGTTACGTGCCACAGAGGTAGGATTTTCTGTGGCTCTGCATTTCTCTTCCACCTTCTCCTCCCCTCCCTACCACTCATTCTCTGCAGGTGAGGTCCATAACCAGCAGCCATTCACCACCCATCTCCCATTGGCCAGCCTCTGGTTCCCTGTCTCTGCCCTCCACCAATCATCTCCACCTGTGCCCTCCTCCAATCAACTCCACCTGTGCCCTCCTCCAATCAACTCCACCTGTGCCCTATAAAAGGGCTGTTTGCCAGTTCCTGCTGGCTCTCTCTCATAGCAAGTTGATGGTTGCTAGCTAGCTAGAGTCCAGAAGCACATCCTGCTGTTATTGCTATTATTCTGCTTCATAGTCTGGTGTATATGCCCTGCCTTGGGACAGGTAAGACGGGGGCCCCTATACACAGGCATCACGTAGTAGAATCTATGTTTAGTCACATTAGGTAAGGGATGGTTGCCACTATTGTATTTTTGTCCCACTGGTTAGTGTAGTTAGGCAGACAGGCTTTTGGTTTCCTTATTAGACAGTTAGATAGAACTGTGTTCATCCTTAGCTGCTTATTTGTTATTTTGGCAACATCCACGTCCCCTGGCAGTGGCATACTTTTGTTTTGTTACTTGGTACACTTGTAAATATTGTGAATATCTTGCTGGAGTGAAAGTAAAATCAAGCACACCAGTTAAAAATCCTGTGTTGTCTCCGTTATTTGCACCTTTTTATGCTTGGGTTCCCTACTGGTTTAAATGTCATGCTATGTGACCCTTGGTCTCAACACCTGTACATGGCCTGACCAGGGGTTTCGTAACATGAAAGTGGGGGCTCGTCCGGGAAATTTCTGAGCATTTGGGGGTGCAAATACTTGGTTCTCTAGACTTGAGGTGATAGTTGGTTTTTGTGCGTTTTTTGTTGTACCATGGCATCCGGTTTTGATTTAAACCAGTTCATTGCAAACCCTTCCCGTGAGTCATTTGAGAAGTGTCGCAAGGCTGACCTGATTTCGGTGGCCAAACATTATAGTATTGTGACTGACAGTGGTGCCCTTAAAAGGGAGTTAAAACCAGTGGTGCTGGAGGGGTTAGTGGACAGAGGTGTTCTGGGTGGCCCTCTGGATGCTGGGCTGGTTGGTGCAGCCTCCCCAGAAACAGTGGTGAGGGTAAGGTCGACGCCGACCTTGCCAAAGGGGGACCCTAACGCTTACTCACCGTCCCCAACGGGGTCCCTGGATGGCGCTAAGCTCAAGTTGCGTCTGGCTCGCCTCGACAGAGAGCGGGAGGAGAAAAGGGAACTCCGAGAAGCTGCGGAAAGAGCTCAGAGAGCTGAACTTGACCAGCAGCTTGCCATCCGCAGGCTAGAGCTGGAATTCCAACTGGAGACAGCCATAAGGCTGCGTAAGTTGGAGCTGGAGTCCTCTCCCCAACCTGTGGCACCGTCCACCTTCTCCGCCTTCGTCTCTCCATCCACTGTGGCGGCTCCTGCCTCTTCAATTGGCACCCATGGTCCACTCACCTCCACTGCCTCGCCAACACCACCTGGTAGATATGATTTATTTCGGCACATAGAACTTCCTCCCTTCCGAGAAACGGAAGTGGATTCTTTTTTTCATACTTTTGAACGCCTTGCGACTGTTCTTAATTGGCCAAAAGAGAACTGGTCCACTCTGCTGCAGTGCAAGCTAACCGGTAAAGCACAACACGTAATAGCCTCATTGCCTCTTGCCGATAGTCTTGATTATGATGTGTGTAAGTCTGCTGTACTCAGAGCCTACGAGCTCGTACCCGAAGCCTACAGGCAGCAATTTCGAAACTTCAAGAAAAGTCCCACTCAAACTTTTGTAGAGTTTGCTAGAGAGAAGGGCGAACGGTTTGATAAGTGGTGTGCTGCTAGCAAAGTCACTGATTTTGCTGGACTTCGAGAGCTAATACTCTTAGAGGAGTTTAAGAAGTGTGCTTCAGAGCGTTGTGTTGTTTATTTGAATGAGAAGAAGGTCTCTCAGCTTCATGAAGCCGCTATTTTTGCTGATGAGTATATGTTGACCCATAAGGAGGTGTTTGTGGCGCCTCGAGGTAAGGGTTTTGGTGTGGCTAACTCTGCCCCTCCTGCCGGTGCTAAGGAGGAGAGGGAATGCTATTATTGCCACACTAAGGGTCATGTCCAGAAGGATTGTTTTCAGTTGAGGAGAAAGAATTGTGGTTCCTCTAAACCTGCTAATGCTAAACCGATGGGTTTTGTTAGGACAGTGTCTGAGCAGAGTCCAACCAGTGCTGTTCCTACATGCTGTGACGGCTTCAAGCCTTTCACATTTGAGGGCATGGTGTCCTTGGTTGGTGACCCCGGTAGTAAGAAGCCGATTCGTATTTTGAGAGACACTGGGGCGGCTCAGTCCTTCCTGCTAAATGAGGTGCTGCCTCTGTCGGATGCTACATTTTCTGGTGCACACAGCATTGCTCAAGGAATTGATATGAGTTTCATTAAAGTTCCACTACACAATGTGTTTCTTGACACAAAACTGGTTTCTGGCTGCTTTAAGGTAGCTGTGTGCCCTGCTTTGCCTGTTCCTGGTATAGACCTCATTATGGGGAACGACATTGCAGGTGACAAGGTTTGCCCGGTGCTGGAGATTGTTGAACACCCCAATGTCATGGCTATGCCATGCGGCTCAGATGTCCGCCCAGGTACATTTCCAGCCTGTGTGCTTACACGAGCTCAGGCACGTAAGGAGAGTGGGGCGGTTAACTTGTCAGACTCCATTTTGGCCACTCCACTTGCTACTGACGTTTTCCCCCAGCATTCAACTGGCCAAGCGAAGGTAAAATCACAGCCTGTCTATATGCCTTCCATTACACTTCCAGTTACTCGCAACGAGATAATTGCTGCCCAGAAAACTGACCCCTCTTTAGCTCATTGCTTTGCATTGGCTGTTTCCCCTGTGGCTGCAAGGGGCAAACCAATAGCCTATTTTGTGGAAAATGACTTGCTACTGAGGAAATGGTCGTTGCCTGCTGCAGCTGGCATGGACTGGGGTGTGATGACCCAGGTGGTTATGCCTACCCCCTTTCGCCACCAGGTTCTGCTGTTGGCTCACGAGACTCCTTGGTCTGGTCATTTGGGGATAACTAAAACTTATAACAGGGTACTGAAGCATTTCTTTTGGCCTAAGTTGCGGTCTTCTGTTGCGCAGTTTTGCAAAACCTGTCATCACTGTCAGATCACCGGAAAACCTAACCAGACCATTCCTGCAGCTCCTCTCCATCCTATCCCGGTGATGGGTGAACCGTTCAGTCATGTCATCATTGATTGTGTTGGACCACTGCCCAAGACCCGAAATGGTAACCAGTATCTTCTTACTCTAATGTGTACTGCCACTCGGTTTCCGGAGGCTATACCTCTTCGAGTTATTACTGCAAAGGCAGTGGTGAAAGCCATGACAAAGTTTTTCTCTACCTTTGGATTTGCCAAGGTGGTTCAAACAGATCAAGGTACTAACTTTCTGTCTCGTGTGTTTGAACAGGTCCTGGGGTCTCTAGGAATTGAGCACAGAGTATCTTCGGCCTATCACCCTGAGTCACAAGGAGCCCTCGAACGTTGGCATCAGACACTCAAGTCGGTATTGAGAAAATACTGTTTGGTAGAGGGAAATAGCTGGGATGATGGACTGCCTTTTGCCTTGTTTGCACTGAGAGAAGCTGTTCAGGAGTCACTGGGATTCAGTCCCTCGGAGCTGGTTTTTGGTCACACGTTGAGAGGACCACTCCAGGTCCTGAAAGAGCAAATTGTGACTCCTGGCAGATTCTCAAAGTCCACAAACATATTGAAATATGTAAGCCAGTTTAGAGAGCGCTTACACAAGGCTTGCTCACTGGCTAAAGAAGCGCTTGTCACCTCCCAGAGTGCCATGAAAAAGCACTATGACAAGAGAGCTGTGGCACGATCCTTTTGTGTAGGAGATCAAGTGCTGGTATTACTGCCTGTTCCAGGTTCTGCATTGTCTGCTCGCTTCTCAGGTCCTTACTCGGTGGTGGAGAAGCTAAGTGACACAGACTATGTTATTAGCACTCCTCACCGTAGACGTAACAACCGTGTTTGTCACATTAACATGCTCAAGCTGTATCATGCTCGGACCCCAGATCCATCTGAGCGCAGTGTTGCACCTGTGTCAGCAGTAGCTTCAGTGTCTACTGTGTTTAACACTGCTCCGGATGAGGATGGTCTGAAACTGAGGTATGCCCCACAGCAGGGAGCCAGGCTGGCTAACTCTGAAATACTGGCAGACTTGTCTTCTCGCCTGGCCCACTTGTCTGTGGAACAACGTGCTGATATTAGCCAGTTGATTTCAGAGTATCCAATGCTCTTCAATGACACTCCCACCTGTACTTCAGTGATTGAGCATGATATAGTTCTGTGTAATCCTACACCCATCCGGCAGCATCCATACCGTGCCAACGCGGCTAAGCGGGCAGCGATGAAGAAAGAAGTACAGTATCTGTTGGATAATAACTTGGCTAGACCAAGCTCCAGCCCTTGGTGTTCACCCTGCTTATTGGTGCCGAAATCGGATGGTACTCCAAGGTTTTGTACTGATTTTCGGAAGGTCAATGCAGTTACAGTACCTGACTCCTTTCCACTTCCACGGATGGAAGATTGCATTGATAATGTTGGCTCAGCTCAGTTTGTGAGCAAGCTTGACTTATTAAAAGGTTACTGGCAGGTCCCCCTTACGTCCCGTGCTTCTGAGATCTCTGCGTTCGCCACTCCTGATGATTTTCTGCAGTATAATGTGTTAGCTTTTGGGATGCGAAATGCTCCAGCTACCTTTCAAAGGTTAGTTAACACGGTGTTGTCTGGTGTTCCTAACTGTAATGCTTATTTGGATGACTTGGTCATTTTTACAGACACGTTCCCAGAACACATCCACATACTCAGAATGGTGTTTGACAGGTTGACAGCAGCTACGCTCACTATAAACCTGGCCAAATGTGAATTTGGAAAAGCAACAATTACTTACTTGGGCAAGGAAGTTGGATTGGGAAAGGTACGGCCTGTGCATGCTAAGGTTATGGCTATTGTTAATTATCCAGCCCCAACGAACAAACGTGAGCTGCAACGTTTTATTGGGATGGCTGGCTACTATCGCTCGTTCTGCCGTAACTTTTCCTCTGTAATAGCTCCTTTAACTAGTTTGCTCAGTGATGCTAAACAGTTTGCTTGGACTTCAGATTGTCAGCAGGCCTTTGAGAAGGCCAAGGCTTTGCTTTGCAGTGCCCCGGTGCTTGCTGCTCCAGACTTTACTCTGCCCTTCAAGTTAGAGGTAGACGCAAGTGCTTTGGGAGCTGGGGCTGTATTGCTTCAAGAGGATGCTGATGGAATTGATCACCCCGTCTGTTTCTTCTCCCGAAAATTTACTAAGCCACAGCTTAATTATTCCACCATTGAGAAGGAAGCACTGGCCTTGATGCTGGCTTTGCAACATTTTGAAGTTTATGTTGGCTCGAGCTCTGTACCTGTCGTCGTCTTCACCGATCGTAACCCACTAACATTCTTGTCCAGAATGTATAACCAGAACCAGCGCTTAATGCGATGGGCTCTCATCGTCCAGAACTACAACCTGGACATAAGACATAAGAAAGGTTTAGACAACGTGATGGCTGATGCGTTGTCCCGCATCTAAGTGTCACAATAGTTTTTGTTTTGCTTGTGAACAAACTTAGAGTAAGTTTGTTCTTGTCGGTGGGCGTGTTACGTGCCACAGAGGTAGGATTTTCTGTGGCTCTGCATTTCTCTTCCACCTTCTCCTCCCCTCCCTACCACTCATTCTCTGCAGGTGAGGTCCATAACCAGCAGCCATTCACCACCCATCTCCCATTGGCCAGCCTCTGGTTCCCTGTCTCTGCCCTCCACCAATCATCTCCACCTGTGCCCTCCTCCAATCAACTCCACCTGTGCCCTCCTCCAATCAACTCCACCTGTGCCCTATAAAAGGGCTGTTTGCCAGTTCCTGCTGGCTCTCTCTCATAGCAAGTTGATGGTTGCTAGCTAGCTAGAGTCCAGAAGCACATCCTGCTGTTATTGCTATTATTCTGCTTCATAGTCTGGTGTATATGCCCTGCCTTGGGACAGGTAAGACGGGGGCCCCTATACACAGGCATCACGTAGTAGAATCTATGTTTAGTCACATTAGGTAAGGGATGGTTGCCACTATTGTATTTTTGTCCCACTGGTTAGTGTAGTTAGGCAGACAGGCTTTTGGTTTCCTTATTAGACAGTTAGATAGAACTGTGTTCATCCTTAGCTGCTTATTTGTTATTTTGGCAACATCCACGTCCCCTGGCAGTGGCATACTTTTGTTTTGTTACTTGGTACACTTGTAAATATTGTGAATATCTTGCTGGAGTGAAAGTAAAATCAAGCACACCAGTTAAAAATCCTGTGTTGTCTCCGTTATTTGCACCTTTTTATGCTTGGGTTCCCTACTGGTTTAAATGTCATGCTATGTGACCCTTGGTCTCAACACCTGTACATGGCCTGACCAGGGGTTTCGTAACAGTAAGCTCACCAATGCAAGGTTCCATGTGGACGACCAGCCAATCCCAACAAGTTCTGGAGAAGCCTATCAAAAGCCTTGGCCGATGGTATAGCGCAGAACTTAAAGACTCTGGGCAGGTGGAACAACTCAGGAAGGATACAATCAGCGGCCTCAAGCAGATTAACAACACTGCTCTCCCTGGAAAATTGAAGCTATGGTGCTTTAAGTTTGGGCTGCTACCTCGCCTCATGTGGCCAATTTCCATCTATGAGGTCACCTTATCTCATGTCAATCGGCTTGAGAGACTGGTGAATGCCCAAGTGAGGAATTGGCTTGGACTGCCGAGATGCCTTTCCAGCATAGGCCTGTATGGCAATGGAGCGCTCTCCCTTCCAATCTCAAGCCTGGTGGAGGAGTACAAATGTGCCAAAACAAGGGTGGAAATGACTCTTACAGAATCCCGGGACCCATGCGTCAGAGATGCGGCTCCAAACCTGGCAACAGGGAGGAAATGGAAACCATCTGCAGCAGTAGCAGTGGCAAAGACCACCCTCAGACACCGGGATATAGTGGGACGAGTCCAACATGGCAGAGGGGGTCTTGGCCAGGAAGCAACAACACCCGCTTGGCAAAAGGCTACTCCGTCTGAACGGCGACACATGGTGGTTGAGGAGGTGCGCAACCAGGAGGAGGCAGCCAGGTGTGCCAAGGCAGTCTCCCAAGCCCAGCAAGGACGCTGGATGAGGTGGGAGGGTGTGGAGAGGAGGAAAATCACGTGGAATGAGATGTGGAGCATGGAGGCTAATAGGCTCAGCTTCATCATCAGAGCCACTTATGATGTCCTGCCCTCTCCAAACAACCTACATCTCTGGTATGGAGAGGACCCAGCCTGCCTGCAGTGTGCAGCCCCAGCAACCCTCAAACACATCCTGGTGGGTTGCAAGACCAGCCTGACTCAAGGAAGATACACCTGGCGCCATAACCAAGTGTTGAAGGGCTTGGCTGCCGAACTTGAGGACAAGAGGGTCACCATCAACGCCATGCCTTTCAAAACCCAGACCACCCTCCCACGGAAGACAACATTCGTCCGACAAGGGGAGAAACGGAGAACCAAGCCATCACCTCCAAACTAAGGCCCACTGGACACAGCCCGGGATTGGGACCTCAGCCAGAGGCTCACTTTCCCGCCAGAAATCGCAGCAACCAACCTGCGCCCAGATTTGGTCCTCTGGTCCAAGTCCTGCCGGCGTGTCTTCATTGTGGAGCTGACTGTCCCGTGGGAGGATAACATCGACGAAGCATTCGAAAGAAAAAGGCTGTGTTATGCTAACCGAGCAGCTGATGCTGAGGCGCGGGGATGGAACGTAAAGGTGTGGCCAGTGGAGGTTGGCTGCCGAGGCTTTGTAGCCAGGTCCACCACACGGCTCCTGAAGGAAGTTGGGATCAGAGGACAGGCCCAGCGGAAGGCAATAAAAGAACTTGCCAAAGCAGCCGAACGGAGCAGTCACTGGCTGTGGCTGAAACGGAGGGATGCAACATGGGCTGTTTGATGACCACGGGGTGCCACCATATGACACACACCCAGGTCTGATCAGCCTGTGGCAGGCCAACCTTGGAAGAGGGTGTATTGTGTTAAGAGGCCGAAACACCTGATGAAGACAAGGCACACAACTGATGACGTGTAGATTTGGTGGTGCCCCGCGATCCTGTCCAAACTCCACCCAACAGTCATGTCCGATAGGAGTTATCGTGCTGATATATTTTAGGCATATTAACAGCTAGTCCTATTAAGAATCCTACCTTCTGATTTTTTAAGGCAAGCTATTGAAAACGTCAGAAAATTGGAGAAAGGAGTCTATGTAGTTGATTTGAGAGACTCATTTAATTATTGGACTCACCAAACCACTTACAGTGTTTCAGGTACAAAATGACTGTTTCTCGCTGAGAAAATGCCAAAAAGCGGATTTCTGTCATAACATTGATTTACCTTCTGATTTTTCAAGGCAAGCTATTGAAAACGTCAGAAAATTGGAGAAAGGAGTCTATGTAGTTGATTTGAGAGACTCATTTCATTATTGGACTCACCAAACCACTTACAGTGTTTCAGGTACAAAATGACTGTTTCTCGCTGAGAAACTGCCAAAAAGCGGATTTCTGTCATAACATTGATTTACCTTCTGATTTTTTAAGGCAAGCTATTGAAAACGTTAGAAAATTGGAGAAAGGTGTCTATGTAGTTGATTTGAGCGACTCATTTCATTATTGGGCTCACCAAACCATTTACAGTGTTTCAGGTACAAAATGACTGTTTCTCGCTGAGAAAATGCCAAAAAGCGGATTTCTGTCATAACATTGATTTACCTTCTGATTTTTCAAGGCAAGCTATTGAAAACGTCAGAAAATTGGAGAAAGGTGTCTATGTAGTTGATTTGAGAGATTCATTTCATTATTGGACTCACCAAACCACTTACAGTGTTTCAGGTACAAAATGACTGTTTCTCGCTGAGAAAATGCCAAAAAGCGGATTTCTGAAATAACATTGATTTACCTTCTGATTTTTCAAGGCAAGCTATTGAAAATGTTAGAAAATTGGAGAAAGGTGTCTATGTAGTTGATTTGAGAGACTCATTTCATTATTGGACTCACCAAACCACTTACAGTGTTTCAGGTACAAAATGACTGTTTCTCGCTGAGAAAATGCCAAAAAGCGGATTTCTGTCATAACATTGATTTACCTTCTGATTTTTCAAGGCAAGCTATTGAAAACGTTAGAAAATTGGAAAAACTAGTCTATGTAGTTGATTTGAGAGATTCATTTCATTATTGGACTCACCAAACCACTTACAGTGTTTCAGGTACAAAATGACTGTTTCTCGCTGAGAAAATGCCAAAAAGCGGATTTCTGTCATAACATTGATTTACCTTCTGATTTTTCAAGGCAAGCTATTGAAAATGTTAGAAAATTGGAGAAAGGTGTCTATGTAGTTGATTTGAGAGACTCATTTCATTATTGGACTCACCAAACCACTTACAGTGTTTCAGGTACAAAATGACTGTTTCTCGCTGAGAAAATGCCAAAAAGCGGATTTCTGTCATAACATTGATTTACCTTCTGATTTTTCAAGGCAAGCTATTGAAAACGTCAGAAAATTGGAGAAAGGAGTCTAAGTAGTTGATTTGAGAGACTCATTTCATTATTGGACTCACCAAACCACTTACTTACAGTGTTTCAGGTACAAAATGACTGTTTCTCGCCTAGAAAATGCCAAAAAGCCGATTTCTGTAATAACATTGTTTTACCTTCTGATTTTTTAAGGCAACCTATTGAAAACGTCAGAAAATTGGAGAAAGGTGTCTATATAGTTGATTTGAGGGACTCATTTCATTATTGGACTCACCATACCACTTACAGTGTTTCAGGTACAAAATGACTGTTTCTCGCTGAGAAAATGCCAAAAAGCGGATTTCTGTCATAACATTGATTTACCTTCTGATTTTTTAAGGCAAGCTATTGAAAACGTCAGAAAATTGGAGAAAGGAGTCTATGTAGTTGATTTGAGAGACTCATTTCATTAGTGGACTCACCAAACCACTTACAGTGTTTCAGGTACAAAATGACTGTTTCTCGCTGAGAAAATGCCAAAAAGCGGATTTCTGTCATAACATTGATTTACCTTCTGATTTTTTAAGGCAAGCTATTGAAAACGTTAGAAAATTGGAGAAAGGTGTCTATGTAGTTGATTTGAGAGACTCGTTTCATTATTGGACTCACCAAACAACTTACAGTGTTTCAGGTACAAAATGACTGTTTCTCGCTGAGAAAATGCCAAAAAGCGGATTTCTGTAATAACATTGTTTTACCTTCTGATTTTTTAAGGCAAGCTATTGAAAACGTAAGAAAATTGGAGAAAGGTGTCTATGTAGTTGATTTGAGAGACTCATTTCATTATTGGACTCACCAAACCACTTACAGTGTTTCAGGTACAAAATGACTGTTTCTCGCTGAGAAAATGCCGAAAAGCGGATTTCTGTCATAACATTGTTTTACCTTCTGATTTTTTAAGGCAAGCTATTGAAAACGTTAGAAAATTGGAGAAAGGAGTCTATGTAGTTGATTTGAGAGACTCATTTCATTATTGGACTCACCAAACCACTTACAGTGTTTCAGGTTCAAAATGACTGTTTCTCGCTGAGAAACTGCCAAAAAGCGGATTTCTGTAATAACATTGTTTCAAGTGTCTGAGAGAGCTTAGCAAGGGGCCTCGCATTGACCATTACTTCCTTAGAGGTAGGGCAAATCAGTCGAGTGAAGCCCAGTGGCAGGATATTCACCACAGTCCACAGGGTATCAGAACCCCAGACGAAGCTCAATCAAGCACAGATCCATTTATGAACATCAGCCCAGAGCCCATCCAGCCACAGACAGCAGTAGAGCGGAGGCTGACTGGACGAAAACCTCAAATCTTGTGGCCTAAATCCTGTCAGAAAAAGGAGTGGGAAACCACAGACACAGACCTCGTCCACCTTTTAGAAGGTCTGAAAGGGGGTGTGGAGAAAAAACTGGACAAGATCGGAGAGACCATTTATAGCTATGGAGCAGAGAGATTTGGTGTGAAACGTGAGAACTTGCAGACCCAGAAGGAACCATCTGCTCATCTCAATTCCAGGAGACAACAAGAGATTCAGAGACTCGTGAAAGAAAGGAGGTGCCTGAGGAAACAATGGAAGAAGGCCACGGAAGTGGAAAGGAAAGGCCTTGGGGCACTACAGGGCGACATCAAGCAGCGTCTGGCAGCACTGCGAAGAGCAGAATGCCTGAGAAGGCAACATAAGAAGAGAGAGCGAACGAGGACTGCCTTCTACAGAGATCCCTATAAATTTGTTAAGGACCTCTTGGTCAGGGAGAAATCTGGGACCCTCAAAGTACCCATAAGAGAACTGGAAGAACATCTTCGGAAGACCTACTCCGACAAACAGAGGCATGTGCCAACCAGCATTCCGGAGGATATGCCACCCATCCAACCACCTGAGCACCAGATGGAAACAAGGCCCCCCACATGGAGCGAAGTTGAGAGCACAGTAAAACGGGCAAGAACAGCTTCAGCCCCGGGGCCCAACGGCATTCCATACAGGGTGTATAAGAACACGCCAGGCGTCTTGAAATACCTCTGGAAGCTTATGAAAGTGGCATGGGAAAAAGGAATGATACCAAAGGCATGGCGACGGGCAGGAGGGATCCTGATTCCCAAAGAGAAGAATTCCTCAACCATCGAGCAGTTTCGCCAGATCAGCCTTCTCAATGTGGAAGGAAAGATTTTCTTCAGTGTCGTGGCCCGTAGGCTCTCAGCATTCCTGCTGGCGAACAACTTTGTTGACACCTCAGTGCAAAAGGCAGGGATAAGTGGGTTCTCAGGTTGCTTGGAACACACAAATGTCATCTGGCACCAAGTACAGACGGCCAAGAAGGAGAAGAAAGACCTGCATGTGGTGTTTTTAGATCTTGCCAATGCCTTCGGGTCAGTGCCTCATGAGATCTTGTGGACAGCGTTCAACTTCTTTCAAGTGCCAGAGGGAATCGCAAGTCTAGTCAAAGCCTACTACCAGGATCTCCAATTCTGTGTTACAGCACAGGATAGTACAACTGCCTGGCAGCACCTTGAGATAGGCATTATGGCGGGCTGCACCATCTCGCCACTGGTGTTTACAATGGCAATGGAGCTACTTATTCGTGCATCACGATGGGTGGTTGGAGGAGAACGATTGAAGAGCCGGCTCCATCTTCCCCCAATCAGGGCGTACATGGACGACATGACGACAATAACAACAACGGTCGCATGTACCAAACGTCTGCTGGAGAAACTCCGGGGAAACATCAAATGGGCACGAATGGAGATTAAACCCAGCAAATCCCGTAGCATCTCCATTGTCAAAGGTAAGCTCACCAATGCAAGGTTCTATGTGGACGACCAGCCAATCCCAACAGTTCTGGAGAAGCCTATCAAAAGCCTTGGCCGATGGTATAGCGCAGAACTTAAAGACTCTGAGCAGGTGGAACAACTCAGGCAGGATACAATCAGCGGCCTCAAGCAGATTAACAACACTGCTCTCCCTGGAAAATTGAAGCTATGGTGCTTTCAGTTTGGGCTGCTACCTCGCCTCATGTGGCCAATTTCCATCTATGAGGTCACCTTATCTCATGTCAATCGGCTTGAGAGACTGGTGAATGCCCAAGTGAGGAAGTGGCTTGGACTGCCGAGATGCCTTTCCAGCATAGGCCTGTATGGCAATGGAGCGCTCTCCCTTCCAATCTCAAGCCTGGTGGAGGAGTACAAATGTGCCAAAACAAGGGTGGAAATGACTCTTACAGAATCCCGGGACCCATGCGTCAGAGATGCGGCTCCAAACCTGGCAACAGGGAGGAAATGGAAACCATCTGCAGCAGTAGCAGTGGCAAAGACCACCCTCAGACACCGGGATATAGTGGGACGAGTCCAACATGGCAGAGGGGGTCTTGGCCTGGAAGCAACAACACCCGCTTGGCAAAAGGCTACTCCGTCTGAACGGCGACACATGGTGGTTGAGGAGGTGCGCAACCAGGAGGAGGCAGCCAGGTGTGCCAAGGCAGTCTCCCAAGCCCAGCAAGGACGCTGGATGAGGTGGGAGGGTGTGGAGAGGAGGAAAATCACGTGGAATGAGATGTGGAGCATGGAGGCTAATAGGCTCAGCTTCATCATCAGAGCCACTTATGATGTCCTGCCCTCTCCAACCAACCTACATCTCTGGTATGGAGAGGACCCAGCCTGCCTGCAGTGTGCAGCCCCAGCAACCCTCAAACACATCCTGGTGGGTTGCAAGACCAGCCTGACTCAAGGAAGATACACCTGGCGCCATAACCAAGTGTTGAAGTGCTTGGCTGCCGAACTTGAGGACAAGAGGGTCACCATCAACGCCATGCCTTTCAAAACCCAGACCACCCTCCCACGGAAGACAACATTCGTCCGACAAGGGGAGAAACGGAGAACCAAGCCATCACCTCCAAACTCAGGCCCACTGGACACAGCCCGGGATTGGGAAATGCGGGTAGACCTCAGCCAGAGGCTCACTTTCCCGCCAGAAATCGCAGCAACCAACCTGCGCCCAGATTTGGTCCTCTGGTCCAAGTCATGCCGGCGTGTCTTCATTGTGGAGCTGACTGTCCCGTGGGAGGATAACATCGACGAAGCATTCGAAAGAAAAAGGCTGCGTTATGCTAACCTAGCAGCTGATGCTGAGGCGCGGGGATGAAACGTAAAGGTGTGGCCAGTGGAGGTTGGCTGCCGAGGCTTTGTAGCCAGGTCCACCACACGGCTCCTGAAGGAAGTTGGGATCAGAGGACAGGCCCAGCGGAAGGCAATAAAAGAACTTGCCAAAGCAGCCGAACGGAGCAGTCACTGGCTGTGGCTGAAACGGAGGGATGCAACATGGGCTGTTTGATGACCACGGGGTGCCACCATATGACACACACCCAGGTCTGATCAGCCTGTGGCAGGCCAACCTTGGAAGAGGGTGTATTGTGTTAAGAGGCCGAAACACCTGATGAAGACAAGGCACACAACTGATGACGTGTAGATTTGGTGGTGCCCCGCGATCTTGTCCAAACTCCACCCCACAGTCATGTCCGATAGGAGTTATCGTGCTGATATATTTTAGGGATATTAACAGCTAGTCCTATTAAGAATCCTACCTTCTGATTTTTTAAGGCAAGCTATTGAAAACGTCAGAAAATTGGAGAAAGGAGTCTATGTAGTTGATTTGAGCGACTCATTTCATTATTGGACTCACCAAACCACTTCAGGTACAAAATGACTGTTTCTCGCTGAGAAAATGCCAAAAAGCGGATTTCTGTCCTAACATTGATTTACCTTCTGATTTTTTAAGGCAAGCTATTGAAAACGTTAGAAAATTGGAGAAAGGTGTCTATGTAGTTGATTTGAGAGACTCATTTCATTATTGGACTCACCAAACCACTTACAGTGTTTCAGGTACAAAATGACTGTTTCTCGCTGAGAAACTGCCAAAAAGCGGATTTCTGTAATAACATTGTTTTACCTTCTGATTTTTTAAGGCAAGCTATTGAAAACGTTAGAAAATTGGAGAAAGGTGTCTATGTAGTTGATTTGAGAGACTCATTTCATTATTGGACTCACCAAACCACTTACAGTGTTTCAGGTACAAAATGACTGTTTCTCGCTGAGAAAATGCCAAAAAGCGGATTTCTGTCATAACATTGATTTACCTTCTGATTTTTCAAGGCACGCTATTGAAAACGTCAGAAAATTGGAGAAAGGAGTCTATGTAGTTGATTTGAGCGACTCATTTCATTATTGGACTCACCAAACCACTTACAGTGTTTCAGGTACAAAATGACTGTTTCTCGCTGAGAAACTGCCAAAAAGCGGATTTCAGTCATAACATTGATTTACCTTCTGATTTTTTAAGGCAAGCTATGGAAAACGTTAGAAAATTGGAAAAACTAGTCTATGTAGTTGATTTGAGAGACTCATTTCATTATTGGACTCACCAAACCACTTACAGTGTTTCAGGTACAAAATGACTGATTCTCGCTGAGAAAATGCCAAAAAGCGGATTTCTGTCATAACATTGATTTACCTTCTGATTTTTCAAGGCAAGCTATTGAAAACGTTAGAAAATTGGAGAAAGGTGTCTATGTAGTTGATTTGAGAGACTCATTTCATTATTGGACTCACCAAACCACTTACAGTGTTTCAGGTACAAAATGACTGTTTCTCGCTGAGAAAATGCCAAAAAGCGGATTTCTGTCATAACATTGATTTACCTTCTGATTTTTCAAGGCAAGCTATTGAAAACGTCAGAAAATTGGAGAAAGGAGTCTAAGTAGTTGATTTGAGAGACTCATTTCATTATTGGACTCACCAAACCACTTACAGTGTTTCAGGTACAAAATGACTGTTTCTCGCTGAGAAAATGCCAAAAAGCGGATTTCTGTCATAACATTGATTTACCTTCTGATTTTTCAAGGCAAGCTATTGAAAACGTTAGAAAATTGGAGAAAGGTGTCTATGTAGTTGATTTGAGAGACTCATTTCATTATTGGACTCACCAAACCACTTACAGTGTTTCAGGTACAAAATGACTGTTTCTCGCTGAGAAAATGCCAAAAAGCGGATTTCTGTCATAACATTGATTTACCTTCTGATTTTTTAAGGCAAGCTATTGAAAACGTCAGAAAATTGGAGAAAGGAGTCTAAGTAGTTGATTTGAGAGACTCATTTGATTATTGGACTCACCAAACCACTTACAGTGTTTCAGGTACAAAATGACTGTTTCTCGCCTAGAAAATGCCAAAAAGCGGATTTCTGTAATAACATTGTTTTACCTTCTGAATTTTTAAGGCAACCTATTGAAAACGTCAGAAAATTGGAGAAAGGAGTCTATGTAGTTGATTTGAGGTACTCATTTCATTATTGGACTCACTAAACCACTTACAGTGTTTCAGGTACAAAATGACTGTTTCTCGCTAAGAAACTGCCAAAAAGCGGATTTCTGTCTTAACATTGATTTACCTTCTGATTTTTCAAGGCAAGCTATTGAAAACGTCAGAAAATTGGAGAAAGGAGTCTATGTAGTTGATTTGAGAGACTCATTTCATTATTGGACTCACCAAACCACTTACAGTGTTTCAGGTACAAAATTACCGTTTCTCGCTGAGAAAATGCCAAAAAGCGGATTTCTGTAATAACATTGTTTTACCTTCTGATTTTTTAAGGCAAGCTATTGAAAACGTTAGAAAATTGGAAAAACTAGTCTATGTAGTTGATTTGAGAGACTCATTTCATTATTGGACTCACCAAACCACTTACAGTGTTTCAGGTACAAAATGACTGTTTCTCGCTGAGAAAATGCCAAAAAGCGGATTTCTGTCATAACATTGATTTACCTTCTGATTTTTCAAGGCAAGCTATTGAAAACGTCAGAAAATTGGAGAAAGGAATCTATTTAGTTGATTTGAGAGACTCATTTCATTATTGGACACACCAAACCACTTACAGTGTTTCAGGTACAAAATGACCGTTTCTCGCTGAGAAAATGCCAAAAAGCGGATTTCTGTAATAACATTGTTTTACCTTCTGATTTTTTAAGGCAAGCTATTGAAAACGTCAGAAAATTGGAGAAAGGAGTCTATGTAGTTGATTTGAGGGACTCATTTCATTATTGGACTCACCAAACCACTTACAGTGTTTCAGGTACAAAATTACTGTTTCTCGCTGAGAAAATGCCAAAAAGCGGATTTCTGTCATAACATTGATTTACCTTCTGATTTTTCAAAGCAAGCTATTGAAAACGTTAGAAAATTGGAGAAAGGTGTCTATGTAGTTGATTTGAGAGACTCATTTCATTATTGGACTCACCAAACCACTTACAGTGTTTCAGGTACAAAATGACTGTTTCTCGCTGAGAAAATGCCAAAAAGCGGATTTCTGTCATAACATTGATTTACCTTCTGATTTTTCAAGGCAAGCTATTGAAAACGTCAGAAAATTGGAGAAAGGAGTCTAAGTAGTTGATTTGAGAGACTCATTTCATTATTGGACTCACCAAACCACTTACAGTGTTTCAGGTACAAAATGACTGTTTCTCGCCTAGAAAATGCCAAAAAGCGGATTTCTGTAATACACATTGTTTTACCTTCTGAATCTTTAAGGCAACCTATTGAAAACGTCAGAAAATTGGAGAAAGGAGTCTATGTAGTTGATTTGAGAGACTCATTTCATTATTGGACTCACCAAACCACTTACAGTGTTTCAGGTACAAAATGACTGTTTCTCGCTGAGAAAATGCCAAAAAGCGGATTTCTGTCATAACATTGATTTACCTTCTGATTTTTTAAGGCAAGCTATTGAAAACGTCAGAAAATTGGAGAAAGGAGTCTAAGTAGTTGATTTGAGAGACTCATTTCATTATTGGACTCACCAAACCACTTACAGTGTTTCAGGTACAAAATGACTGTTTCTCGCCTAGAAAATGCCAAAAAGCGGATTTCTGTAATAACATTGTTTTACCTTCTGAATCTTTAAGGCAACCTATTGAAAACGTCAGAAAATTGGAGAAAGGAGTCTATGTAGTTTATTTGAGGGACTCATTTCATTATTGGACTCACCAAACCACTTACAGTGTTTCAGGTACAAAATGACTGTTTCTCGCTGAGAAACTGCCAAAAAGCGGATTTCTGTCATAACATTGATTTACCTTCTGATTTTTTAAGACAAGCTATTAAAAACGTTAGAAAATTGGAGAAAGGTGTCTATGTAGTTGATTTGAGAGACTCATTTCATTATTGGACTCACCAAACCACTTACAGTGTTTCAGGTACAAAATGACTGTTTCTCGCTGAGAAAATGCCAAAAAGCGGATTTCTGTCATAACATTGATTTACCTTCTGATTTTTCAAGGCAAGCTATTGAAAACGTCAGAAAATTGGAGAAAGGAATCTATTTAGTTGATTTGAGAGACTCATTTCATTATTGGACACACCAAACCACTTACAGTGTTTCAGGTACAAAATGACCGTTTCTCGCTGAGAAAATGCCAAAAAGCGGATTTCTGTAATAACATTGTTTTACCTTCTGATTTTTTAAGGCAAGCTATTGAAAACGTCAGAAAATTGGAGAAAGGAGTCTATGTAGTTGATTTGAGGGACTCATTTCATTATTGGACTCACCAAACCACTTACAGTGTTTCAGGTACAAAATTACTGTTTCTCGCTGAGAAAATGCCAAAAAGCGGATTTCTGTCATAACATTGATTTACCTTCTGATTTTTCAAAGCAAGCTATTGAAAACGTTAGAAAATTGGAGAAAGGTGTCTATGTAGTTGATTTGAGAGACTCATTTCATTATTGGACTCACCAAACCACTTACAGTGTTTCAGGTACAAAATGACTGTTTCTCGCTGAGAAAATGCCAAAAAGCGGATTTCTGTCATAACATTGATTTACCTTCTGATTTTTCAAGGCAAGCTATTGAAAACGTCAGAAAATTGGAGAAAGGAGTCTAAGTAGTTGATTTGAGAGACTCATTTCATTATTGGACTCACCAAACCACTTACAGTGTTTCAGGTACAAAATGACTGTTTCTCGCCTAGAAAATGCCAAAAAGCGGATTTCTGTAATACACATTGTTTTACCTTCTGAATCTTTAAGGCAACCTATTGAAAACGTCAGAAAATTGGAGAAAGGAGTCTATGTAGTTGATTTGAGAGACTCATTTCATTATTGGACTCACCAAACCACTTACAGTGTTTCAGGTACAAAATGACTGTTTCTCGCTGAGAAAATGCCAAAAAGCGGATTTCTGTCATAACATTGATTTACCTTCTGATTTTTTAAGGCAAGCTATTGAAAACGTCAGAAAATTGGAGAAAGGAGTCTAAGTAGTTGATTTGAGAGACTCATTTCATTATTGGACTCACCAAACCACTTACAGTGTTTCAGGTACAAAATGACTGTTTCTCGCCTAGAAAATGCCAAAAAGCGGATTTCTGTAATAACATTGTTTTACCTTCTGAATCTTTAAGGCAACCTATTGAAAACGTCAGAAAATTGGAGAAAGGAGTCTATGTAGTTTATTTGAGGGACTCATTTCATTATTGGACTCACCAAACCACTTACAGTGTTTCAGGTACAAAATGACTGTTTCTCGCTGAGAAACTGCCAAAAAGCGGATTTCTGTCATAACATTGATTTACCTTCTGATTTTTTAAGACAAGCTATTAAAAACGTTAGAAAATTGGAGAAAGGTGTCTATGTAGTTGATTTGAACGACTCATTTCATTATTGGACTCACCAAACCACTTACAGTGTTTCAGGTACAAAATGACTGTTTCTCGCTGAGAAAATGCCAAAAAGCGGATTTCTGTCATAACATTGTTTTACCTTCTGATTTTTTAAGGCAAGCTATTGAAAGCGTTAGAAAATTGGAGAAAGGTGTCTATGTAGTTGATTTGAGAGACTCATTTCATTATTGGACTCACCAAACCACTTACAGTGTTTCAGGTACAAAATGACTGTTTCTCGCTGAGAAACTGCCAAAAAGCGGATTTCTGTCATAACATTGATTTACCTTCTGATTTTTTAAGGCAAGCTATTGAAAACGTTAGAAAATTGGAGAAAGGTGTCTATGTAGTTGATTTGAGCGACTCATTTCATTATTGGACTCACCAAACCACTTACAGTGTTTCAGGTACAAAATGACTGTTTCTCGCTGAGAAAATGCCAAAAAGCGGATTTCTGTCATAACATTGATTTACCTTCTGATTTTTCAAGGCACGCTATTGAAAACGTCAGAAAATTGGAGAAAGGAGTCTATGTAGTTGATTTGAGAGACTCATTTCATTATTGGACTCACCAAACCACTTACAGTGTTTCAGGTACAAAATGACTGTTTCTCGCTGAGAAAATGCCAAAAAGCGGATTTCTGTCATAACATTGATTTACCTTCTGATTTTTCAAGGCAAGCTATTGAAAACGTCAGAAAATTGGAGAAAGGAGTCTATGTAGTTGATTTGAGAGACTCATTTCATTATTGGACTCACCAAACCACTTACAGTGTTTCAGGTACAAAATGACTGTTTCTCGCTGAGAAAATGCCAAAAAGCGGATTTCTGTCATAACATTGATTTACCTTCTGATTTTTCAAGGCAAGCTATTGAAAACGTCAGAAAATTGGAGAAAGGAGTCTAAGTAGTTGATTTGAGAGACTCATTTCATTATTGGACTCACCAAACCACTTACAGTGTTTCAGGTACAAAATGACTGTTTCTCGCTGAGAAAATGCCAAAAAGCGGATTTCTGTCATAACATTGATTTACCTTCTGATTTTTCAAGGCAAGCTATTGAAAACGTCAGAAAATTGGAGAAAGGAGTCTAAGTAGTTGATTTGAGAGACTCATTTGATTATTGGACTCACCAAACCACTTACAGTGTTTCAGGTACAAAATGACTGTTTCTCGCCTAGAAAATGCCAAAAAGCGGATTTCTGTAATAACATTGTTTTACCTTCTGATTTTTCAAGGCAAGCTATTGAAAACGTCAGAAAATTGGAGAAAGGAGTCTATGTAGTTGATTTGAGAGACTCATTTCATTATTGGACTCACCAAACCACTTACAGTGTTTCAGGTACAAAATTACCGTTTCTCGCTGAGAAAATGCCAAAAAGCGGATTTCTGTAATAACATTGTTTTACCTTCTGATTTTTTAAGGCAAGCTATTGAAAACGTTAGAAAATTGGAAAAACTAGTCTATGTAGTTGATTTGAGAGACTCATTTCATTATTGGACTCACCAAACCACTTACAGTGTTTCAGGTACAAAATGACTGTTTCTCGCTGAGAAAATGCCAAAAAGCGGATTTCTGTCATAACATTGATTTACCTTCTGATTTTTCAAGGCAAGCTATTGAAAACGTCAGAAAATTGGAGAAAGGAGTCTATTTAGTTGATTTGAGAGACTCATTTCATTATTGGACACACCAAACCACTTACAGTGTTTCAGGTACAAAATGACTGTTTCTCGCTGAGAAAATGCCAAAAAGCGGATTTCTGTCATAACATTGTTTTACCTTCTGATTTTTTAAGGCAAGCTATTGAAAGCGTTAGAAAATTGGAGAAAGGTGTCTATGTAGTTGATTTGAGAGACTCATTTCATTATTGGACTCACCAAACCACTTACAGTGTTTCAGGTACAAAATGACTGTTTCTCGCTGAGAAAATGCCAAAAAGCGGATTTCTGTCATAACATTGATTTACCTTCTGATTTTTCAAGGCAAGCTATTGAAAACGTCAGAAAATTGGAGAAACTAGTCTATGTAGTTGATTTGAGAGACTCATTTCATTATTGGACTCACCAAACCACTTACAGTGTTTCAGGTACAAAATGACTGTTTCTCGCTGAGAAAATGCCAAAAAGCGGATTTCTGTCATAACATTGATTTACCTTCTGATTTTTCAAGGCAAGCTATTGAAAATGTCAGAACATTGGAGAAAGGAGACTATGTAGTTGATTTGAGAGACTCGTTTCATTATTGGACTCACCAAACCACTTACAGTGTTTCAGGTACAAAATGACTGTTTCTCGCTGAGAAAATGCCAAAAAGCGGATTTCTGTCATAACATTGATTTACCTTCTGATTTTTTAAGGCAAGCTATTGAAAACGTCAGAAAATTGGAGAAAGGAGTCTATGTAGTTGATTTGAGCGACTCATTTCATTATTGGACTCACCAAACCACTTACAGTGTTTCAGGTACAAAATGACCGTTTCTCGCTGAGAAAATGCCAAAAAGCGGATTTCTGTAATAACATTGTTTCAAGTATCTGAGAGAGCTTAGCAAGGGGCCTCGCATTGACCATTACTTCCTTAGAGGTAGGGCAAATCAGTCGAGTGAAGCCCAGTGGCAGGATATTCACCACAGTCCACAGGGTATCAGAACCCCAGACGAAGCTCAATCAAGCACAGATCCATTTATGAACATCAGCCCAGAGCCCATCCAGCCACAGACAGCAGTAGAGCGGAGGCTGACTGGACGAAAACCTCAAATCTTGTGGCCTAAATCCTGTCAGAAAAAGGAGTGGGAAACCACAGACACAGACCTCGTCCACCTTTTAGAAGGTCTGAAAGGGGGTGTGGAGAAAAAACTGGACAAGATCGGAGAGACCATTTATAGCTATGGAGCAGAGAGATTTGGTGTGAAACGTGAGAACTTGCAGACACAGAAGGAACCATCTGCTCATCTAAAGTCCAGGAGACAACAAGAGATTCAGAGACTCGTGAAAGAAAGGAGGTGCCTGAGGAAACAATGGAAGAAGGCCACGGAAGTGGAAAAGAAAGGCCTTGGGGCACTACAGGGCGACATCAAGCAGCGTCTGGCAGCACTGCGAAGAGCAGAATGCCTGAGAAGGCAACATAAGAAGAGAGAGCGAACGAGGACTGCCTTCTACAGAGATCCCTATAAATTTGGTAAGGACCTCTTTGTCAGGGAGAAATCTGGGACCCTCAAAGTACCCATAAGAGAACTGGAAGAACATCTTCGGAAGACCTACTCCGACAAACAGAGGCATGTGCCAGCCAGCATTCCGGAGGATATGCCACCCATCCAACCACCTGAGCACCAGATGGAAACAAGGCCCCCCACATGGAGCGAAGTTGAGAGCACAGTAAAACGGGCAAGAACAGCTTCAGCCCCGGGGCCCAACGGCATTCCATACAGGGTGTATAAGAACACGCCAGGCGTCTTGAAATACCTCTGGAAGCTTATGAAAGTGGCATGGGAAAAAGGAATGATACCAAAGGCATGGCGACGGGCAGGAGGGATCCTGATTCCCAAAGAGAAGAATTCCTCAACCATCGAGCAGTTTCGCCAGATCAGCCTTCTCAATGTGGAAGGAAAGATTTTCTTCAGTGTCGTGGCCCGTAGGCTCTCAGCATTCCTGCTGGCGAACAACTTTGTTGACACCTCAGTGCAAAAGGCAGGGATAATTGGGTTCTCAGGTTGCTTGGAACACACAAATGTCATCTGGCACCAAGTACAGACGGCCAAGAAGGAGAAGAAAGACCTGCATGTGGTGTTTTTAGATCTTGCCAATGCCTTCGGGTCAGTGCCTCATGAGATCTTGTGGACAGCGTTCAACTTCTTTCAAGTGCCAGAGGGCATCACAAGTCTAGTCAAAGCCTACTTCCAGGATCTCCAATTCTGTGTTACAGCACAGGATAGTACAACTGCCTGGCAGCACCTTGAGATAGGCATTATGGCGGGCTGCACCATCTCGCCACTGGTGTTTACAATGGCAATGGAGCTACTTATTCGTGCATCACGATGGGTGGTTGGAGGAGAACGATTGAGAGCGGGCTCCGTCTTCCCCCAATCAGGGCGTACATGGACGACATGACGACAATAACAACAACGGTCGCATGTACCAAACGTCTGCTGGAGAAACTCTGGGGAAACATCAAATGGGCACGAATGGAGCATCTCCATTGTCAAAGGTAAGCTCACCAATGCAAGGTTCCATTTGGACGACCAGCCAATCCCAACAAGTTCTGGAGAAGCCTATCAAAAGCCTTGGCCGATGGTATAGCGCAGAACTTAAAGACTCTGAGCAGGTGGAACAACTCAGGCAGGATACAATCAGCGGCCTCAAGCAGATTAACAACACTGCTCTCCCTGGAAAATTGAAGCTATGGTGCTTTCAGTTTGGGCTGCTACCTCGCCTCATGTGGCCAATTTCCATCTATGAGGTCACCTTATCTCATGTCAATCGGCTTGAGAGACTGGTGAATGCCCAAGTGAGGAAGTGGCTTGGACTGCCGAGATGCCTTTCCAGCATAGGCCTGTATGGCAATGGAGTGCTCTCCCTTCCAATCTCAAGCCTGGTGGAGGAGTACAAATGTGCCAAAACAAGGGTGGAAATGACTCTTACAGAATCCCGGGACCCATGCGTCAGAGATGCGGCTCCAAACCTGGCAACAGGGAGGAAATGGAAACCATCTGCAGCAGTAGCAGTGGCAAAGACCACCCTCAGACACCGGGATATAGTGGGACGAGTCCAACATGGCAGAGGGGGTCTTGGCCTGGAAGCAACAACACCCGCTTGGCAAAAGGCTACTCCGTCTGAACGGCGACACATGGTGGTTGAGGAGGTGCGCAACCAGGAGGAGGCAGCCAGGTGTGCCAAGGCAGTCTCCCAAGCCCAGCAAGGACGCTGGATGAGGTGGGAGGGTGTGGAGAGGAGGAAAATCACGTGGAATGAGATGTGGAGCATGGAGGCTAATAGGCTCAGCTTCATCATCAGAGCCACTTATGATGTCCTGCCCTCTCCAACCAACCTACATCTCTGGTATGGAGAGGACCCAGCCTGCCTGCAGTGTGCAGCCCCAGCAACCCTCAAACACATCCTGGTGGGTTGCAAGACCAGCCTGACTCAAGGAAGATACACCTGGCGCCATAACCAAGTGTTGAAGGGCTTGGCTGCCGAACTTGAGGACAAGAGGGTCACCATCAACGCCATGCCTTTCAAAACCCAGACCACCCTCCCACGGAAGACAACATTCGTCCGACAAGGGGAGAAACGGAGAACCAAGCCATCACCTCCAAACTAAGGCCCACTGGACACAGCCCGGGATTGGGAAATGCGGGTAGACCTCAGCCAGAGGCTCACTTTCCCGCCAGAAATCGCAGCAACCAACCTGCGCCCAGATTTGGTCCTCTGGTCCAAGTCCTGCCGGCGTGTCTTCATTGTGGAGCTGACTGTCCCGTGGGAGGATAACATCGACGAAGCATTCGAAAGAAAAAGGCTGCGTTATGCTAACCTAGCAGCTGATGCTGAGGCGCGGGGATGGAACGTAAAGGTGTGGCCAGTGGAGGTTGGCTGCCGAGGCTTTGTAGCCAGGTCCACCACACGGCTCCTGAAGGAAGTTGGGATCAGAGGACAGGCCCAGCGGAAGGCAATAAAATAACTTGCCAAATCAGCCGAACGGAGCAGTCACTGGCTGTGGCTGAAACGGAGGGATGCAACATGGGCTGTTTGATGACCACGGGGTGCCACCATATGACACACACCCAGGTCTGATCAGCCTGTGGCAGGCCAACCTTGGAAGAGGGTGTATTGTGTTAAGAGGCCGAAACACCTGATGAAGACAAGGCACACAACTGATGACGTGTAGATTTGGTGGTGCCCCGCGATCCTGTCCAAACTCCACCCAACAGTCATGTCCGATAGGAGTTATCGTGCTGATATATTTTAGGGATATTATCAGCTAGTCCTATTAAGAATCCTACCTTCTGATTTTTTAAGGCAAGCTATTGAAAACGTCAGAAAATTGGAGAAAGGAGTCTATGTAGTTGATTTGAGCGACTCATTTCATTATTGGACTCACCAAACCACTTACAGTGTTTCAGGTACAAAATGACTGTTTCTCGCTGAGAAACTGCAAAAAAGCGGATTTCTGTCGTAACATTGATTTACCTTCTGATTTTTTAAGGCAAGCTATGGAAAACGTCAGAAAATTGGAGAAAGGAGTCCATGTAGTTGATTTGAGAGACTCATTTCATTATTGGACTCACCAAACCACTTACAGTGTTTCAGGTACAAAATGACTGTTTCTCGCTGAGAAACTGCCAAAAAGCGGATTTCTGTCATAACATTGATTTACCTTCTGATTTTTTAAGGCAAGCTATGGAAAACGTCAGAAAATTGGAGAAAGGAGTCCATGTAGTTGATTTGAGAGACTCATTTCATTATTGGACTCACCAAACCACTTACAGTGTTTCAGGTACAAAATGACCGTTTCTCGCTGAGAAAATGCCAAAAAGCGGATTTCTGTAATAACATTGTTTTACCTTCTGATTTTTTAAGGCAAGCTATTGAAAATGTTAGAAAATTGGAGAAAGGAGTCTATGTAGTTGATTTGAGGGACTCATTTCATTATTGGACTCACCAAACCGCTTACAGTGTTTCAGGTTCAAAATGACTGTTTCTCGCTGAGAAAATGCCAAAAAGCGGATTTCTGTAATAACATTGATTTACCTTCTGATTTTTCAAGGCAAGCTATTGAAAACGTCAGAAAATTGGAGAAAGGTGTCTATGTAGTTGATTTGAGGGACTCATTTCATTATTGGACTCACCAAACCACTTACAGTGTTTCAGGTACAAAATGACTGTTTCTCGCTGAGAAAATGCCAAAAAGCGGATTTCTGTCATAACATTGATTTACCTTCTGATTTTTTAAGGCAAGCTATTGAAAACGTTAGAAAATTGGAGAAAGGTGTCTATGTAGTTGATTTGAGAGACTCATTTCATTATTGGACTCACCAAACCACTTACAGTGTTTCACGTACAAAATGACTGTTTCTCGCTGAGAAAATGCCAAAAAGCGGATTTCTGTCATCACATTGATTTACCTTCTGATTTTTCAAGGCAAGCTATTGAAAACGTCATAAAATTGGAGAAAGGAGTCTATGTAGTTGATTTGAGCGACTCATTTCATTTTTGGACTCACCAAACCACTTACAGTGTTTCAGGTACAAAATGATTGTTTCTCGCTGAGAAAAGGCCAAAAAGCGGATTTCTGTCATAACATTGATTTACCTTCTGATTTTTTAAGGCAAGCTATTGAAAACGTTGGAAAATTGGAGAAAGGTGTCTATGTAGTTGATTTGAGGGACTCATTTCATTATTGGACTCACCAAACCACTTACAGTGTTTCAGGTACAAAATGACTGTTTCTCGCTGAGAAAATGCCAAAAAGCGGATTTCTGTCATAACATTGATTTACCTTCTGATTTTTCAAGGCAAGCTATTGAAAATGTCGGAAAATTGGAGAAAGGAGTCTATGTAGTTGATTTGAGAGACTCATTTCATTATTGGACTCACCAAACCACTTACAGTGTTTCAGGTACAAAATGACTGTTTCTCGCTGAGAAAATGCCAAAAAGCGGATTTCTGTCATAACATTGATTTACCTTCTTATTTTTTAAGGCAAGCTATTGAAAACGTTAGAAAATTGGAGAAAGGTGTCTATGTAGTTGATTTGAGAGACTCATTTCATTATTGGACTCACCAAACCACTTACAGTGTTTCAGGTACAAAATGAGTGTTTCTCGCTGAGAAAATGCCAAAAAGCGGATTTCTGTCATAACATTGATTTACTTTCTGATTTTTCAAGGCAAGCTATTGAAAACGTCATAAAATTGGAGAAAGGAGTCTATGTAGTTGATTTGAGAGAATCATTTCATTATTGGACTCACCAAACCACTTACAGTGTTTCAGGTACAAAATGACTGTTTCTCGCTGAGAAAATGCCAAAAAGCGGATTTCTGTCATAACATTGATTTACCTTCTGATTTTTTAAGGCAAGCTATTGAAAACGTTGGAAAATTGGAGAAAGGTGTCTATGTAGTTGATTTGAGGGACTCATTTCATTATTGGACTCACCAAACCACTTACAGTGTTTCAGGTACAAAATGACTGTTTCTCGCTGAGAAAATGCCAAAAAGCGGATTTCTGTCATAACATTGATTTACCTTCTGATTTTTTAAGGCAAGCTATTGAAAACGTTAGAAAATTGGAGAAAGGTGTCTATGTAGTTGATTTGAGAGACTCATTTCATTATTGGACTCACCAAACCACTTACAGTGTTTCAGGTACAAAATGACTGTTTCTCGCTGAGAAAATGCCAAAAAGCGGATTTCTGTCATAACATTGATTTACCTTCTGATTTTTCAAGGCAAGCTATTGAAAACGTCATAAAATTGGAGAAAGGAGTCTATGTAGTTGATTTGAGAGAATCATTTCATTATTGGACTCACCAAACCACTTACAGTGTTTCAGGTACAAAATGACTGTTTCTCGCTGAGAAAATGCCAAAAAGCGGATTTCTGTCATAACATTGATTTACCTTCTGATTTTTTAAGGCAAGCTATTGAAAACGTTAGAAAATTGGAGAAAGGAGTCTATGTAGTTGATTTGAGAGACTCATTTCATTATTGGACTCACCAAACCACTTACAGTGTTTCAGGTACAAAATGACTGTTTCTCGCTGAGAAAATGCCAAAAAGCGGATTTCTGTCATAACATTGATTTACCTTCTGATTTTTTAAGGCAAGCTATTGAAAACGTTGGAAAATTGGAGAAAGGTGTCTATGTAGTTGATTTGAGGGACTCATTTCATTATTGGACTCACCAAACCACTTACAGTGTTTCAGGTACAAAATGACTGTTTCTCGCTGAGAAAATGCCAAAAAGCGGATTTCTGTCATAACATTGATTTACCTTCTGATTTTTCAAGGCAAGCTATTGAAAATGTCGGAAAATTGGAGAAAGGAGTCTATGTAGTTGATTTGAGAGACTCATTTCATTATTGGACTCACCAAACCACTTACAGTGTTTCAGGTACAAAATGACTGTTTCTCGCTGAGAAAATGCCAAAAAGCGGATTTCTGTCATAACATTGATTTACCTTCTGATTTTTCAAGGCCCCTTCATTATTGGACTCACCAAACCTCTTACAGTGTTTCAGGTTCAAAATGACTGTTTCTCGCTGAGAAACTGCCAAAAAGCGGATTTCTGTAATAACATTGTTTCAAGTGTCTGAGAGAGCTTAGCAAGGGGCCTCGCATTGACCATTACTTCCTTAGAGGTAGGGCAAATCAGTCGAGTGAAGCCCAATGGCAGGATATTCACCACAGTCCACAGGGTATCAGAACCCCAGACGAAGCTCAATCAAGCACAGATCCATTTATGAACATCAGCCCAGAGCCCATCCAGCCACAGACAGCAGTAGAGCGGAGGCTGACTGGACGAAAACCTCAAATCTTGTGGCCTAAATCCTGTCAGAAAAAGGAGTGGGAAACCACAGACACAGACCTCGTCCACCTTTTAGAAGGTCTGAAAGGGGGTGTGGAGAAAAAACTGGACAAGATCGGAGAGACCATTTATAGCTATGGAGCAGAGAGATTTGGTGTGAAACGTGAGAACTTGCAGACACAGAAGGAACCATCTGCTCATCTCAAGTCCAGGAGATAACAAGAGATTCAGAGACTCGTGAAAGAAAGGAGGTGCCTGAGGAAACAATGGAAGAAGGCCACGGAAGTGGAAAGGAAAGGCCTTGGGGCACTACAGGGCGACATCAAGCAGCGTCTGGCAGCACTGCGAAGAGCAGAATGCCTGAGAAGGCAACATAAGAAGAGAGAGCGAACGAGGACTGCCTTCTACAGAGATCCCTATAAATTTGTTAAGGACCTCTTTGTCAGGGAGAAATCTGGGACCCTCAAAGTACCCATAAGAGAACTGGAAGAACATCTTCGGAAGACCTACTCCGACAAACAGAGGCATGTGCCAGCCAGCATTCCGGAGGATATGCCACCCATCCAACCACCTGAGCACCAGATGGAAACAAGGCCCCCCACATGGAGCGAAGTTGAGAGCACAGTAAAACGGGCAAGAACAGCTTCAGCCCCGGGGCCCAACGGCATTCCATACAGGGTGTATAAGAACACGCCAGGCATCTTGAAATACCTCTGGAAGCTTATGAAAGTGGCATGGGAAAAAGGAATGATACCAAAGGCATGGCGACGGGCAGGAGGGATCCTGATTCCCAAAGAGAAGAATTCCTCAACCATCGAGCAGTTTCGCCAGATCAGCCTTCTCAATGTGGAAGGAAAGATTTTCTTCAGTGTCGTGGCCCATAGGCTCTCAGCATTCCTGCTGGCGAACAACTTTGTTGACACCTCAGTGCAAAAGGCAGGGATAAGTGGGTTCTCAGGTTGCTTGGAACACACAAATGTCATCGGGCACCAAGTACAGACGGCCAAGAAGGAGAAGAAAGACCTGCATGTGGTGTTTTTAGATCTTGCCAATGCCTTCGGGTCAGTGCCTCATGAGATCTTGTGGACAGCGTTCAACTTCTTTCAAGTGCCAGAGGGCATCACAAGTCTAGTCAAAGCCTACTTCCAGGATCTAAAATTCTGTGTTACAGCACAGGATAGTACAACTGCCTGGCAGCACCTTGAGATAGGCATTATGGCGGGCTGCACCATCTCGCCACTGGTGTTTACAATGGCAATGGAGCTACTTATTCGTGCATCACGATGGGTGGTTGGAGGAGAACGATTGAAGAGCGGGCTCCGTCTTCCCCCAATCAGGGCGTACATGGACGACATGACGACAATAACAACAACGGTCGCATGTACCAAACGTCTGCTGGAGAAACTCCGGGGAAACATCAAATGGGCACGAATGGAGATTAAACCCAGCAAATCCCGTAGCATCTCCATTGTCAAAGGTAAGCTCACCAATGCAAGGTTCTATGTGGACGACCAGCCAATCCCAACAGTTCTGGAGAAGCCTATCAAAAGCCTTGGCCGATGGTATAGCGCATAACTTAAAGACTCTGAGCAGGTGGAACAACTCAGGCAGGATACAATCAGCGGCCTCAAGCAGATTAACAACACTGCTCTCCCTGGAAAATTAAAGCTATGGTGCTTTAAGTTTGGGCTGCTACCTCGCCTCATGTGGCCAATTTCCATCTATGAGGTCACCTTATCTCATGTCAATCGGCTTGAGAGACTGGTGAATGCCCAAGTGAGGAAGTGGCTTGGACTGCCGAGATGCCTTTCCAGCATAGGCCTGTATGGCAATGGAGCGCTCTCCCTTCCAATCTCAAGCCTGGTGGAGGAGTACAAATGTGCCAAAACAAGGGTGGAAATGACTCTTACAGAATCCCGGGACCCATGCGTCAGAGATGCGGCTCCAAACCTGGCAACAGGGAGGAAATGGAAACCATCTGCAGCAGTAGCAGTGGCAAAGACCACCCTCAGACACCGGGATATAGTGGGACGAGTCCAACATGGCAGAGGGGGTCTTGGCCTGGAAGCAACAACACCCGCTTGGCAAAAGGCTACTCCGTCTGAACGGCGACACATGGTGGTTGAGGAGGTGCGCAACCAGGGGGAGGCAGCCAGGTGTGCCAAGGCAGTCTCCCAAGCCCAGCAAGGACGCTGGATGAGGTGGGAGGGTGTGGAGAGGAGGAAAATCACGTGGAATGAGATGTGGAGCATGGAGGCTAATAGGCTCAGCTTCATCATCAGAGCCACTTATGATGTCCTGCCCTCTCCAACCAACCTACATCTCTGGTATGGAGAGGACCCAGCCTGCCTGCAGTGTGCAGCCCCAGCAACCCTCAAACACATCCTGGTGGGTTGCAAGACCAGCCTGACTCAAGGAAGATACACCTGGCGCCATAACCAAGGGTTGAAGGGCTTGGCTGCCGAACTTGAGGACAAGAGGGTCACCATCAACGCCATGCCTTTCAAAACCCAGACCACCCTCCCACGGAAGACAACATTCGTCCGACAAGGGGAGAAACGGAGAACCAAGCCATCACCTCCAAACTCAGGCCCACTGGACACAGCCCGGGATTGGGAAATGCGGGTAGACCTCAGCCAGAGGCTCACTTTCCCGCCAGAAATCGCAGCAACCAACCTGCGCCCAGATTTGGTCCTCTGGTCCAAGTCCTGCCGGCGTGTCTTCATTGTGGAGCTGACTGTCCCGTGGGAGGATAACATCGACGAAGCATTCGAAAGAAAAAGGCTGCGTTATGCTAACCTAGCAGCTGATGCTGAGGCGCGGGGATGGAACGTAAAGGTGTGGCCAGTGGAGGTTGGCTGCCGAGGCTTTGTAGCCAGGTCCACCACACGGCTCCTGAAGGAAGTTGGGATCAGAGGACAGGCCCAGCGGAAGGCAATAAAAGAACTTGCCAAAGCAGCCGAACGGAGCAGTCACTGGCTGTGGCTGAAACGGAGGGATGCAACATGGGCTGTTTGATGACCACGGGGTGCCACCATATGACACACACCCAGGTCTGATCAGCCTGTGGCAGGCCAACCTTGGAAGAGGGTGTATTGTGTTAAGAGGCCGAAACACCTGATGAAGACAAGGCACACAACTGATGACGTGTAGATTTGGTGGTGCCCCGCGATCCTGTCCAAACTCCACCCCACAGTCATGTCCGATAGGAGTTATCGTGCTGATATATTTTAGGGATGTTGACAGCTTATCCTATTAAGAATCCTACCTTCTGATTTTTTAAGGCAAGCTATTGAAAACGTCAGAAAATTGGAGAAAGGAGTCTATGTAGTTGATTTGAGAGACTCATTTCATTATTGGACTCACCAAACCACTTACAGTGTTTCAGGTACAAAATGACTGTTTCTCGCTGAGAAAATGCCAAAAAGCGGATTTCTGTCATAACATTGATTTACCTTCTGATTTTTCAAGGCAAGCTATTGAAAACGTCATAAAATTGGAGAAAGGAGTCTATGTAGTTGATATGAGAGACTCATTTCATTATTGGACTCACCAAACCACTTACAGTGTTTCAGGTACAAATTGACTGTTTCTCGCTGAGAAAATGCCAAAAAGCGGATTTCTGTCATAACATTGATTTACCTTCTGATTTTTTAAGGCAAGCTATTGAAAACGTTAGAAAATTGGAGAAAGGAGTCTATGTAGTTGATTTGAGAGACTCATTTCATTATTGAACTCACCAAACCACTTACAGTGTTTCAGGTACAAAATGACTGTTTCTCGCTGAGAAAATGCCAAAAAGCGGATTTCTGTCATAACATTGATTTACCTTCTGATTTTTCAAGGCAAGCTATTGAAAATGTCGGAAAATTGGAGAAAGGAGTCTATGTAGTTGATTTGAGAGACTCATTTCATTATTGGACTCACCAAACCACTTACAGTGTTTCAGATACAAAATGACTGTTTCTCGCTGAGAAAATGCCAAAAAGCGGATTTCTGTCATAACATTGATTTACCTTCTGATTTTTCAAGGCAAGCTATTGAAAACGTTAGAAAATTGGAGAAAGGAGTCTATGTAGTTGATTTGAGAGACTCATTTCATTATTGGACTCACCAAACCACTTACAGTGTTTCAGGTACAAAATGACTGTTTCTCGCTGAGAAAATGCCAAAAAGCGGATTTCTGTCATAACATTGATTTACCTTCTGATTTTTTAAGGCAAGCTATTGAAAACGTTAGAAAATTGGAGAAAGGTGTCTATGTAGTTGATTTGCGTGACTCATTTCATTATTGGACTCTCCAAACCGCTTACAGTGTTTCAGGTACAAAATGACTGTTTCTCGCTGAGAAAATACCAAAAAGCGGATTTGTGTCATAACATTGATTTACCTTCTTATTTTTTAAGGCAAGCTATTGAAAACGTTAGAAAATTGGAGAAAGGTGTCTATGTAGTTGATTTGAGAGACTCATTTCATTATTGGACTCACCAAACCACTTACAGTGTTTCAGGTACAAAATGACTGTTTCTCGCTGAGAAAATGCCAAAAAGCGGATTTCTGTCATAACATTGATTTACCTTCTGATTTTTCAAGGCAAGCTATTGAAAACGTCATAAAATTGGAAAAAGGAGTCTATGTAGTTGATTTGAGAGACTCATTTCATTATTGGACTCACCAAACCACTTACAGTGTTTCAGGTACAAAATGACTGTTTCTCGCTGAGAAAATGCCAAAAAGCGGATTTCTGTCATAACATTGATTTACCTTCTGATTTTTTAAGGCAAGCTATTGAAAACGTTAGAAAATTGGAGAAAGGTGTCTATGTAGTTGATTTGAGAGACTCATTTCATTATTGGACTCACCAAACCACTTACAGTGTTTCAGGTACAAAATGACTGTTTCTCGCTGAGAAAATGCCAAAAAGCGGATTTCTGTCATAACATTGATTTACCTTCTGATTTTTTAAGGCAAGCTATTGAAAACGTTAGAAAATTGGAGAAAGGTGTCTATGTAGTTGATTTGAGAGACTCATTTCATTATTGGACTCTCCAAACCGCTTACAGTGTTTCAGGTACAAAATGACTGTTTCTCGCTGAGAAAATGCCAAAAAGCGGATTTCTGTCATAACATTGATTTACCTTCTGATTTTTTAAGGCAAGCTATTGAAAACGTTAGAAAATTGGAGAAAGGTGTCTATGTAGTTGATTTGAGAGACTCATTTCATTATTGGACTCACCAAACCACTTACAGTGTTTCAGGTACAAAATGACTGTTTCTCGCTGAGAAAATGCCAAAAAGCGGATTTCTGTCATAACATTGATTTACCTTCTGATTTTTCAAGGCAAGCTATTGAAAATGTCGGAAAATTGGAGAAAGGAGTCTATGTAGTTGATTTGAGAGACTCATTTCATTATTGGACTCACCAAACCACTTACAGTGTTTCAGGTACAAAATGACTGTTTCTCGCTGAGAAAATGCCAAAAAGCGGATTTCTGTCATAACATTGATTTACCTTCTTATTTTTTAAGGCAAGCTATTGAAAACGTTAGAAAATTGGAGAAAGGTGTCTATGTAGTTGATTTGAGAGACTCATTTCATTATTGGACTCACCAAACCACTTACAGTGTTTCAGGTACAAAATGACTGTTTCTCGCTGAGAAAAGGCCAAAAAGCGGATTTCTGTCATAACATTGATTTACCTTCTGATTTTTTAAGGCAAGCTATTGAAAACGTTGGAAAATTGGAGAAAGGTGTCTATGTAGTTGATTTGAGAGACTCATTTCATTATTGGACTCACCAAACCACTTACAGTGTTTCAGGTACAAAATGACTGTTTCTCGCTGAGAAAATGCCAAAAAGCGGATTTCTGTCATAACATTGATTTACCTTCTTATTTTTTAAGGCAAGCTATTGAAAACGTTAGAAAATTGGAGAAAGGTGTCTATGTAGTTGATTTGAGAGACTCATTTCATTATTGGACTCACCAAACCACTTACAGTGTTTCAGGTACAAAATGACTGTTTCTCGCTGAGAAAATGCCAAAAAGCGGATTTCTGTCATAACATTGATTTACCTTCTGATTTTTCAAGGCAAGCTATTGAAAACGTCATAAAATTGGAGAAAGGAGTCTATGTAGTTGATTTGAGAGACTCATTTCATTATTGGACTCACCAAACCACTTACAGTGTTTCAGGTACAAAATGACTGTTTCTCGCTGAGAAAATGCCAAAAAGCGGATTTCTGTCATAACATTGATTTACCTTCTGATTTTTTAAGGCAAGCTATTGAAAACGTTAGAAAATTGGAGAAAGGTGTCTATGTAGTTGATTTGAGAGACTCATTTCATTATTGGACTCACCAAACCACTTACAGTGTTTCAGGTACAAAATGACTGTTTCTCGCTGAGAAAATGCCAAAAAGCGGATTTCTGTCATAACATTGATTTACCATCTGATTTTTCAAGGCAAGCTATTGAAAACGTCATAAAATTGGAGAAAGGAGTCTATGTAGTTGATTTGAGAGACTCAAATCAACTTGAGAGACTCATTTTCATTATTGGACTCACCAAACCACTGAAACACTGAAACACTGCCAAAATTGGAGTGTTTCAGGTACAAAATGACTGTTTCTCGCTGAGAAAATGCCAAAAAGCGGATTTCTGTCATAACATTGATTTACCTTCTGATTTTTTAAGGCAAGCTATTGAAAACGTTAGAAAATTGGAGAAAGGAGTCTATGTAGTTGATTTGAGAGACTCATTTCATTATTGAACTCACCAAACCACTTACAGTGTTTCAGGTACAAAATGACTGTTTCTCGCTGAGAAAATGCCAAAAAGCGGATTTCTGTCATAACATTGATTTACCTTCTTATTTTTTAAGGCAAGCTATTGAAAACGTTAGAAAATTGGAGAAAGGTGTCTATGTAGTTGATTTGAGAGACTCATTTCATTATTGGACTCACCAAACCACTTACAGTGTTTCAGGTACAAAATGACTGTTTCTCGCTGAGAAAATGCCAAAAAGCGGATTTCTGTCATAACATTGATTTACCTTCTGATTTTTTAAGGCAAGCTATTGAAAACGTTAGAACATTGGAGAAAGGTGTCTATGTAGTTGATTTGAGAGACTCATTTCCTTATTGGACTCTCCAAACCGCTTACAGTGTTTCAGGTACAAAATGACTGTTTCTCGCTGAGAAAATGCCAAAAAGCGGATTTCTGTCATAACATTGATTTACCTTCTTATTTTTTAAGGCAAGCTATTGAAAACGTTAGAAAATTGGAGAAAGGTGTCTATGTAGTTGATTTGAGAGACTCATTTCATTATTGGACTCACCAAACCACTTACAGTGTTTCAGGTACAAAATGACTGTTTCTCGCTGAGAAAATGCCAAAAAGCGGATTTCTGTCATAACATTGATTTACCTTCTGATTTTTCAAGGCAAGCTATTGAAAACGTCATAAAATTGGAGAAAGGAGTCTATGTAGTTGATTTGAGAGACTCATTTCATTATTGGACTCACCAAACCACTTACAGTGTTTCAGGTACAAAATGACTGTTTCTCGCTGAGAAAATGCCAACAAGCGGATTTCTGTCATAACATTGATTTACCTTCTGATTTTTCAAGGCAAGCTATTGAAAATGTCGGAAAATTGGAGAAAGGAGTCTATGTAGTTGATTTGAGAGACTCATTTCATTATTGGACTCACCAAACCACTTAGAGTGTTTCAGGTACAAAATGACTGTTTCTCGCTGAGAAAAGGCCCAAAAGCGGATTTCTGTCATAACATTGATTTACCTTCTGATTTTTTAAGGCAAGCTATTGAAAACGTTAGAAAATTGGAGAAAGGTGTCTATGTAGTTGATTTGCGAGACTCATTTCATTATTGGACTCTCCAAACTGCTTACAGTGTTTCAGGTACAAAATGACTGTTTCTCGTGAGAAAATGCCAAAAAGCGGATTTCTGTCATAACATTGATTTACCTTCTGATTTTTCAAGGCAAGCTATTGAAAACGTCATAAAATTGGAGAAAGGAGTCTATGTAGTTGATTTGAGAGACTCATTTCATTATTGGACTCACCAAACCACTTACAGTGTTTCAGGTACAAAATGACTGTTTCTCGCTGAGAAAATGCCAACAAGCGGATTTCTGTCATAACATTGATTTACCTTCTGATTTTTCAAGGCAAGCTATTGAAAACGTTAGAAAATTGGAGAAAGGTGTCTATGTATTTGATTTGAGAGACTCATTTCATTATTGGACTCACCAAACCACTTACAGTGTTTCAGGTACAAAATGACTGTTTCTCGCTGAGAAAATGCCAAAAAGCGGATTTCTGTCATAACATTGATTTACCTTCTGATTTTTCAAGGCAAGCTATTGAAAACGTCATAAAATTGGAGAAAGGAGTCTATGTAGTTGATTTGAGAGACTCATTTCATTATTGGACTCACCAAACCACTTACAGTGTTTCAGGTACAAAATGACTGTTTCTCGCTGAGAAAATGCCAAAAAGCGGATTTCTGTCATAACATTGATTTACCTTCTGATTTTTTAAGGCAAGCTATTGAAAACGTTAGAAAATTGGAGAAAGGTGTCTATGTAGTTGATTTGAGAGATTCATTTCATTATTGGACTCACCAAACCACTTACAGTGTTTCAGGTACAAAATGACTGTTTCTCGCTGAGAAAATGCCAAAAAGCGGATTTCTGTCATAACATTGATTTACCTTCTGATTTTTCAAGGCAAGCTATTGAAAATGTCGGAAAATTGGGGAAAGGAGTCTATGTAGTTGATTTGAGAGACTCATTTCATTATTGGACTCACCAAACCACTTACAGTGTTTCAGGTACAAAATGACTGTTTCTCGCTGAGAAAATGCCAAAAAGCGGATTTCTGTCATAACATTGATTTACCTTCTGATTTTTCAAGGCAAGCTATTGAAAACGTCATAAAATTGGAGAAAGGAGTCTATGTAGTTGATTTGAGAGACTCATTTCATTATTGGACTCACCAAACCACTTACAGTGTTTCAGGTACAAAATGACTGTTTCTCGCTGAGAAAATGCCAAAAAGCGGATTTCTGTCATAACATTGATTTACCTTCTGATTTTTTAAGGCAAGCTATTGAAAATGTTAGAAAATTGGAGAAAGGTGTCTATGTAGTTGATTTGAGAGACTCATTTCATTATTGGACTCTCCAAACCGCTTACAGTGTTTCAGGTACAAAATGACTGTTTCTCGCTGAGAAAATGCCAAAAAGCGGATTTCTGTCATAACATTGATTTACCATCTGATTTTTCAAGGCAAGCTATTGAAAACGTCATAAAATTGGAGAAAGGAGTCTATGTAGTTGATTTGAGAGACTCATTTCATTATTGGACTCACCAAACCACTTACAGTGTTTCAGGTACAAAATGACTGTTTCTCGCTGAGAAAATGCCAAAAAGCGGATTTCTGTCATAACATTGATTTACCTTCTGATTTTTTAAGGCAAGCTATTGAAAACGTTAGAAAATTGGAGAAAGGAGTCTATGTAGTTGATTTGAGAGACTCATTTCATTATTGAACTCACCAAACCACTTACAGTGTTTCAGGTACAAAATGACTGTTTCTCGCTGAGAAAATGCCAAAAAGCGGATTTCTGTCATAACATTGATTTACCTTCTTATTTTTTAAGGCAAGCTATTGAAAACGTTAGAAAATTGGAGAAAGGTGTCTATGTAGTTGATTTGAGAGACTCATTTCATTATTGGACTCACCAAACCACTTACAGTGTTTCAGGTACAAAATGACTGTTTCTCGCTGAGAAAATGCCAAAAAGCGGATTTCTGTCATAACATTGATTTACCTTCTGATTTTTCAAGGCAAGCTATTGAAAACGTCATAAAATTGGAGAAAGGAGTCTATGTAGTTGATTTGAGAGACTCATTTCATTATTGGACTCACCAAACCACTTACAGTGTTTCAGGTACAAAATGACTGTTTCTCGCTGAGAAAATGCCAAAAAGCGGATTTCTGTCATAACATTGATTTACCTTCTGATTTTTTAAGGCAAGCTATTGAAAACGTTAGAAAATTGGAGAAAGGTGTCTATGTAGTTGATTTGAGAGACTCATTTCATTATTGGACTCACCAAACCACTTACAGTGTTTCAGGTACAAAATGACTGTTTCTCGCTGAGAAAATGCCAAAAAGCGGATTTCTGTCATAACATTGATTTACCATCTGATTTTTCAAGGCAAGCTATTGAAAACGTCATAAAATTGGAGAAAGGAGTCTATGTAGTTGATTTGAGAGACTCATTTCATTATTGGACTCACCAAACCACTTACAGTGTTTCAGGTACAAAATGACTGTTTCTCGCTGAGAAAATGCCAAAAAGCGGATTTCTGTCATAACATTGATTTACCTTCTGATTTTTTAAGGCAAGCTATTGAAAACGTTAGAAAATTGGAGAAAGGAGTCTATGTAGTTGATTTGAGAGACTCATTTCATTATTGAACTCACCAAACCACTTACAGTGTTTCAGGTACAAAATGACTGTTTCTCGCTGAGAAAATGCCAAAAAGCGGATTTCTGTCATAACATTGATTTACCTTCTGATTTTTCAAGGCAAGCTATTGAAAATGTCGGAAAATTGGAGAAAGGAGTCTATGTAGTTGATTTGAGCGACTCATTTCATTATTGGACTCACCAAACCACTTACAGTGTTTCAGGTACAAAATGACTGTTTCTCGCTGAGAAAATGCCAAAAAGCGGATTTCTGTCATAACATTGATTTACCTTCTGATTTTTTAAGGCAAGCTATTGAAAACGTTAGAACATTGGAGAAAGGTGTCTATGTAGTTGATTTGAGAGACTCATTTCCTTATTGGACTCTCCAAACCGCTTACAGTGTTTCAGATACAAAATGACTGTTTCTCGCTGAGAAAATGCCAAAAAGCGGATTTCTGTCATAACATTGATTTACCTTCTGATTTTTCAAGGCAAGCTATTGAAAACGTTAGAAAATTGGAGAAAGGAGTCTATGTAGTTGATTTGAGAGACTCATTTCATTATTGGACTCACCAAACCACTTACAGTGTTTCAGGTACAAAATGACTGTTTCTCGCTGAGAAAATGCCAAAAAGCGGATTTCTGTCATAACATTGATTTACCTTCTGATTTTTTAAGGCAAGCTATTGAAAACGTCATAAAATTGGAGAAAGGAGTCTATGTAGTTGATTTGAGAGACTCATTTCATTATTGGACTCACCAAACCACTTACAGTGTTTCAGGTACAAAATGACTGTTTCTCGCTGAGAAAATGCCAAAAAGCGGATTTCTGTCATAACATTGATTTACCTTCTGATTTTTTAAGGCAAGCTATTGAAAACGTTAGAAAATTGGAGAAAGGTGTCTATGTAGTTGATTTGAGAGACTCATTTCATTATTGGACTCACCAAACCACTTACAGTGTTTCAGGTACAAAATGACTGTTTCTCGCTGAGAAAATGCCAAAAAGCGGATTTCTGTCATAACATTGATTTACCATCTGATTTTTCAAGGCAAGCTATTGAAAACGTCATAAAATTGGAGAAAGGAGTCTATGTAGTTGATTTGAGAGACTCATTTCATTATTGGACTCACCAAACCACTTACAGTGTTTCAGGTACAAAATGACTGTTTCTCGCTGAGAAAATGCCAAAAAGCGGATTTCTGTCATAACATTGATTTACCTTCTGATTTTTCAAGGCAAGCTATTGAAAATGTCGGAAAATTGGAGAAAGGAGTCTATGTAGTTGATTTGAGAGACTCATTTCATTATTGGACTCACCAAACCACTTACAGTGTTTCAGGTACAAAATGACTGTTTCTCGCTGAGAAAATGCCAAAAAGCGGATTTCTGTCATAACATTGATTTACCTTCTGATTTTTTAAGGCAAGCTATTGAAAACGTTAGAACATTGGAGAAAGGTGTCTATGTAGTTGATTTGAGAGACTCATTTCCTTATTGGACTCTCCAAACCGCTTACAGTGTTTCAGGTACAAAATGACTGTTTCTCGCTGAGAAAATGCCAAAAAGCGGATTTCTGTCATAACATTGATTTACCTTCTTATTTTTTAAGGCAAGCTATTGAAAACGTTAGAAAATTGGAGAAAGGTGTCTATGTAGTTGATTTGAGAGACTCATTTCATTATTGGACTCACCAAACCACTTACAGTGTTTCAGGTACAAAATGACTGTTTCTCGCTGAGAAAATGCCAAAAAGCGGATTTCTGTCATAACATTGATTTACCTTCTGATTTTTCAAGGCAAGCTATTGAAAACGTCATAAAATTGGAGAAAGGAGTCTATGTAGTTGATTTGAGAGACTCATTTCATTATTGGACTCTCCAAACCGCTTACAGTGTTTCAGGTACAAAATGACTGTTTCTCGCTGAGAAAATGCCAAAAAGCGGATTTCTGTCATAACATTGATTTACCTTCTGATTTTTTAAGGCAAGCTATTGAAAACGTTAGAAAATTGGAGAAAGGTGTCTATGTAGTTGATTTGAGAGACTCATTTCATTACTGGACTCACCAAACCACTTACAGTGTTTCAGGTACAAAATGACTGTTTCTCGCTGAGAAAATGCCAAAAAGCGGATTTCTGTCATAACATTGATTTACCTTCTGATTTTTCAAGGCAAGCTATTGAAAACGTTAGAAAATTGGAGAAAGGAGTCTATGTAGTTGATTTGAGAGACTCATTTCATTATTGGACTCACCAAACCACTTACAGTGTTTCAGGTACAAAATGACTGTTTCTCGCTGAGAAAATGCCAAAAAGCGGATTTCTGTCATAACATTGATTTACCTTCTGATTTTTTAAGGCAAGCTATTGAAAACGTTAGAAAATTGGAGAAAGGTGTCTATGTAGTTGATTTGCGAGACTCATTTCATTATTGGACTCTCCAAACTGCTTACAGTGTTTCAGGTACAAAATGACTGTTTCTCGTGAGAAAATGCCAAAAAGCGGATTTCTGTCATAACATTGATTTACCTTCTGATTTTTCAAGGCAAGCTATTGAAAACGTCATAAAATTGGAGAAAGGAGTCTATGTAGTTGATTTGAGAGACTCATTTCATTATTGGACTCACCAAACCACTTACAGTGTTTCAGGTACAAAATGACTGTTTCTCGCTGAGAAAATGCCAACAAGCGGATTTCTGTCATAACATTGATTTACCTTCTGATTTTTCAAGGCAAGCTATTGAAAACGTTAGAAAATTGGAGAAAGGTGTCTATGTATTTGATTTGAGAGACTCATTTCATTATTGGACTCACCAAACCACTTACAGTGTTTCAGGTACAAAATGACTGTTTCTCGGGCTTCCGGTTGGTGAGCAGATGGAGTAGACGCATTTCGCGAGTGCTCCCGTGAGTGCCAAACTTTTTAAACCACCAAGCCCTCAAACTTTCAAAATTTTTACTTTAAAAAGGATTCCTTGTTGCTGTTTTTCTTTTTTTTTTGTCTCGAACGAGCCCACTTACCTCCGAGATGGCTTCGAAGAGCGGCAAGTCGGGCAAGAAGGACGAGGCTGGCGCTGTCTTAACCCTGGCGGCCATTACCACGTTGCTGGAGGAACACCGCGCTGCCCTGGCCGCCGAGTTCAAAAATACTTTCAGTCAGCTCGACTCCAAACTCGACCAAACGCGGCTCGCGGTCGAGGACCATGGCCAACGGGTTTCGTCCCTTGAACTCGCCACAGAAGACCTCAGCCAGCGAGTTACGGACCTTGAAGGCATCTGCTCGACTCTACGGGATGATAATGCTCGGCTGAAGGCCAAGGTGGTGGATTTGGAAAGCCGGAGCAGAAGGCAGAACATCCGTATCCTGGGCTTACCGGAGTCGACCGAGAGCGGTTCTCCGGCGGCTTTCTTCTCCAAGCTGCTGTGTGAGGTGTTCGGGAACGATACGCTGCCGTCACCGCCAGAGATAGACAGAGCGCACCGCTCGCTCGCCGCCAAGCCGGCCCCGGGACAGAGACCGCGTCCGGTCATCATCCGCCTTCACCGGTACCAGACGAAGGATATCCTCATCAGGGAGGCGCGCCGGAGGGGAAAGTTGGAATATCGCGGCCAGCCCATCCGGGTCCTGGAGGATTACAGCCCCGAAGTTGCCAGCCAACGAGCGGAATACAGCGGAGTCATGTCGGAGCTCTACCAGCTGGGTCTGAGGCCGGCTCTGCTCTTCCCCGCCCGGCTCCGGCTCACGCTGTCCGGGGGGGCCAGGAAGTGGATCGGCTCCGTGGATGAGGCGTGCAAATTCATCACGAGTCGCAGCAAAGCTTCAAACCCGCCGTAACGGGACTGTTGGAGGCTGCCACGGCTCCGCCTGCAGCCCGGTGCGGCTCACTGACGCTCACGGACTGACTTTTTTTTTTCTCTCTTTTTTTTTTTACGTGAGTCACATTATTCCTGAGGGGAGGGTGAGTAACCCCGCGACAACCAGTATTTTCTCTGTTGTTAGTTGGACTGCCCCTTTGCAAATATTATTAATTTGCAGTTATTTTTGGCTATTTGAGGGAAGGGGAAAAATAAGTGGTGAAGAGGGAGAGAAGAAAAAAAAAGAAAAAAAAAAAAAAAAAAAAAAGCTTTTCCGATTTACCTATAAGTTTTGTAATAATTGTAAGCTGTTAACCTTACTTTTACGCTGCTTAAGTCGGACGTTTTATATTTTATATTTTTGTAAAAATATTTCTGGGCTCATATCGGGACTTCCAGGTCAAGATTTGAGAGGGTATTCCTTTTTTTTTATTTACATCTACACGTTTTAAGGTGCTAATAGGTATACACCCATGATACGGGAGCAAAAGCTATTAGTGTGTAGGATAGGAAGATGTGTTATTGCACTATGTTTGTTTTGAAGAGCTTGCTGCTTTTTTTTTTATTTTTCTATAGCAGCTGTCTTAGTTGGGGAGGGTGGGTCGGGGGGATATGTCACTGCCAGAAACTTTGCATTAACTCTTTTCAACTCATTACTTAATGTGGGTCACATTCAACCTCCTTTCCGTTCTCTTTTTTTCTGCCTAGGTCATTGTGCACACCTAATTTTTCTTCTTAGATATTATGAGTAGATACTTGAAGTTGGTGAGCTGGAATGTTAAGGGTCTGAATCACCCTGTTAAAAGGAAGAGGATCTTCTCACATCTAAAACACCTTAAAACAGAAATAGCCTTTCTACAAGAAACTCATATTCGCAGTTCTGATAATAGCCGCCTGTTCCCGAGGTGGTCAGGGCAGAGATTTCACTCCTCCTTTCAAGCTAAAGCCCGAGGAGTTTCAGTTCTGATCAGTCAGGATGTTTCATTTGAGCAGCACAATGTGATTTCTGACAAGTTTGGTCGCTACGTGATCGTTTCTGGGAAATTATTCAATACATTGGTCGTACTTGTGAACGTTTATGCCCCTAATTCAGATGATGCAGTCTTTTTTGAACGACTGTTTTCACTGCTCCCTGACCTTAATACATATTCTCTCATACTGGGTGGTGATTTTAATTGCTGGCTCGACCCAGTCCTAGACCGATCCTCTACCAACCCCGGCACAGCAAGTAAGTCAGCCCGTCTTATTCAGGCGTTCCTTTCTGACTACGGTGTTTGTGATGTGTGGCGTTCTTTACATCCATGTGACAGAGAATACTCCTTTTTCTCACAAGTGCACCACACATACTCGAGGATTGATTATTTTTTTATTGATAATCAACTGATTCCCCTGGTCCATTCCTGTGCTTATCAGAGCATTGTCATTTCCGACCACGCTCCTGTGGTTCTAACCATGTCCCTTCCTGACCTACCTCAGAGAGACAGACAGTGGCGATTCAATTCAACTCTGCTGTCGGACACAAATTTTGTTAAATCAATGGAAACGGAAATAGCCTTTTTCCTATCCACGAATATGACTCCAGGAATGTCTAGTCTAACTGTCTGGGATTCCCTCAAGGCTTATCTCCGGGGACAGATTATATCCTACACTGCTAGGGTGAGGCAAAAATCTTATAGGGAGCGATCAGACCTTGCCCGCCAAATTAAAGAGGTCGATGAAGAATATTCTCGGACTAAATCCCCAGATCTTTACAAAAAGCGGCTAGAACTTAAAACTAAATTTGACCTGCTTACCACTCACCCAATTGAACAGTCACTTCTGAAAAGTAAAACCAGGTTTTATGTTTATGGAGACAAATCTGACAAATTATTAGCCAACCAACTTAAAGGCTCTAAGGCTAAACAAAATATTTCTAAGATTCGATTACCAAATGGCCATGTAACTACAGACCACTTACTCATAAATGAAGCATTCAGGGACTTTTATACCCAGCTATACACCTCGGAATCTCAGACTGATCGAGATGAGATTGCGGACTTTTTAAATAGTCTTAGTATTCCCAGTCTTTCACCAGATCTAAGGAAGACATTAGAAGAACCGATATCCCTGATGGAAATTACTCGAGCCATTTCTTCACTGCAGTCGGGTAAATGTCCTGGCCCTGATGGCTTCCCGGCGGAATTTCTAAAGAAATTTTCTAATTTGCTTTCCCCATTGCTATCTTCAGTTCTTTCAGAATCCTTCAGCCACGGTTCCCTCCCTCCTTCTTTTTCGGAGGCCTGCATCACCCTCATAGCTAAAAAAGGGAAGGATCCTACTGAATGCGCCTCCTACAGGCCCATCTCCCTCTTAAACACAGATGCTAAAATCCTAGCTAAAGTCCTAGCCCATAGGCTGGAGAATGTCCTCCCCACAATTATATCTGAAGACCAAACTGGCTTCATTAAAGGTAGGCAGTCTTACTTCAACACAAGGCGACTGTTCAATATTATCTACTCTGCCTCTGAGGCTATCCCTGAATGCGTTGTCTCTCTGGATGCGGAGAAAGCATTTGATCGCGTCCAATGGGATTATCTCTTTGCTGTGCTGGACAGGTTTGGTTTTGGTCCGAACTTTGCTCTGTGGATTAAACTTCTCTATTTACACCCAACAGCCTCAATTCGTACTAACTCTCAACGGTCAAAACCATTTAATCTGCATCGTGGAACCCGTCAGGGGTGCCCCCTTAGTCCCATGCTTTTTGACATGGCTATCGAACCGCTTGCCACAGCGCTCCGATCTTGTGAGGATGTGTCCGGTATCTGGAGAGGTGGCAGGGAACATAAGGTCTCGCTTTATGCCGATGACCTCTTGCTTTTCATCTCTCACCCTCTGGCCTCATTACCCCCTGCGCTGTCACTTCTCAGTCAGTTTGGGAAACTCTCAGGCTATAAACTGAATCTCAGCAAAAGTGAGCTTTTCCCTACCAATCTCGAATCGCATGCTTTAGACCTTTCCAATTTTCCCTTTAAAATCGCAAATGACAAATTCTCCTATTTAGGCATATCGGTGACAAGGAAACACAAAGACCTGCTCCAAGAGAATCTTATCTCATTGTTAAATGAGACCAAACAAACCCTTACACAATGGTCACCCCTGTCAATGTCTCTTGTGGGTCGCATCAATTCAGTCAAAATGACCATTTTACCTAAATTTTTGTACCTTTTCCAGACCTTACCACTCTTTATTCCTGGTTCTTTTTTTCAGTCCCTTGACTCAGTTATATCTTCATACCTATGGCGAGGTAAACGGCCACGTTTGAACAAAACTCACCTTCAAAAAATTAAGTCTGCAGGTGGTCTGGCCCTCCCAAACTTTCGTTATTACTATTGGGCTGCTAACCTGCGCTGCCTTGCATTCTGGTCCTTCCACTGCGACGGCGCTGACCGCCCTGACTGGGTGGCGATGGAGTTACATCCAACTGATGACCTGTCAATTCCCGCCCTACTCGGCTCCTCACTTCCACTTCCTTCACTTAAATCAATCAAAAACCCAGTGGTTAAACATTCTCTTAGAATTTGGGCCCAATTTAGGAAGTTTTTTGGTTTTCACAGCTTCTCTCTTCTTAGCCCCATTGCATCAAATCACTCTTTCAAACCATCCCTTGAGGACCCCACCTTCCAGGAATGGCACAGGAGGGGTATGATTCGTTTTAAAGATATGTTCATAGACGGCACCGTGGCATCTTTTGAGCAGTTAAGTAGTAAATTCAGCCTTCCAAAATCACATTTCTTTAGGTATCTTCAGGCTAGACATTTTGTTCTTTCCCAGACACCCAGCCCTGGTGCATCGATAGGCTTGACCACAGTTGACAAAGTTCTTGCCACAGACCCATTCAAAAAGGGGCTCATTTCGTCTTTCTATGGCATGTTGCTGGATCTTAAGAGTGCCCCTACAGATAAACTCAAAGCAGCATGGGAGCAGGACTTAGGGCTTCCCTTATCAGAGGATACCTGGGAGTCCATACTCAAACTGGTTAATACAACCTCCCTGTGCGCACGTCACTGCTTAATTCAGTTTAAAGTGGTACACAGGGCTCATATTTCCAAAGCAAAGCTATCCTCCATGTACCCAGATATTAGTCCATACTGTGTAAGATGTAAAGTAGCCGAAGCCTCTCTCATCCACATGTACTGGTCCTGCCCATGTCTAAATAAGTACTGGATGGAAGTATTTCATACTCTCTCTCTGGTGCTTAAAATCAGATTAGAACCAAACCCACTGACTGCCCTGTTTGGGGTCATGGAGGGAGGAAGGAAGTTAACCACTGCACAGGGGCACACTTTGTCTTTTGCCTCCCTTTTGGCTCGTCGGGCAATTCTGTTCAGGTGGAAGGATCCCTTCCCTCCTACTCGTGCACAATGGCTGGAAGACATCATGTCCTGCTTAAAACTGGAGAAAATTAGATACTCGCTTCAGAAATCAAATAAGTTCCAGAAAGTGTGGGGACCTTTTCTAGAAGCATTCCAGACCCTGTGAACTATACTTCATATTTCTTTTGTATTCCTAGTGCAGGCTTTTGATGATAGAGTGACCTCATATTGTGATTAGTAATCTGGCAGTGACAGGGGAGGGATTAGTTTGGTCTGTAGTTTGTTTTTGTTACTATTTTATATTTTTTCATACTGTTTAATTGTTTTTTATATTTTGTACACTGGTGTATGCTATGATTAACATGCCCATGCCTACTCAAAATATTTGTAATCGACATGCAGCATTTCACCTTTTTTTACTCTGTGAAAATTCCAATAAAAAGATCTTGTATTAAAAAAAATGACTGTTTCTCGCTGAGAAAATGCCAAAAAGCGGATTTCTGTCATAACATTGATTTACCTTCTGATTTTTCAAGGCAAGCTATTGAAAACGTCATAAAATTGGAGAAAGGAGTCTATGTAGTTGATTTGAGAGACTCATTTCATTATTGGACTCACCAAACCACTTACAGTGTTTCAGGTACAAAATGACTGTTTCTCGCTGAGAAAATGCCAAAAAGCGGATTTCTGTCATAACATTGATTTACCTTCTGATTTTTTAAGGCAAGCTATTGAAAACGTTAGAAAATTGGAGAAAGGTGTCTATGTAGTTGATTTGAGAGATTCATTTCATTATTGGACTCACCAAACCACTTACAGTGTTTCAGGTACAAAATGACTGTTTCTCGCTGAGAAATTGCCAAAAAGCGGATTTCTGTCATAACATTGATTTACCTTCTGATTTTTCAAGGCAAGCTATTGAAAATGTCGGAAAATTGGAGAAAGGAGTCTATGTAGTTGATTTGAGAGACTCATTTCATTATTGGACTCACCAAACCACTTACAGTGTTTCAGGTACAAAATGACTGTTTCTCGCTGAGAAAATGCCAAAAAGCGGATTTCTGTCATAACATTGATTTACCTTCTGATTTTTCAAGGCAAGCTATTGAAAACGTCATAAAATTGGAGAAAGGAGTCTATGTAGTTGATTTGAGAGACTCATTTCATTATTGGACTCACCAAACCACTTACAGTGTTTCAGGTACAAAATGACTGTTTCTCGCTGAGAAAATGCCAAAAAGCGGATTTCTGTCATAACATTGATTTACCTTCTGATTTTTTAAGGCAAGCTATTGAAAACGTTAGAAAATTGGAGAAAGGTGTCTATGTAGTTGATTTGAGAGACTCATTTCATTATTGGACTCTCCAAACCGCTTACAGTGTTTCAGGTACAAAATGACTGTTTCTCGCTGAGAAAAGGCCCAAAAGCGGATTTCTGTCATAACATTGATTTACCTTCTGATTTTTTAAGGCAAGCTATTGAAAACGTTAGAAAATTGGAGAAAGGTGTCTATGTAGTTGATTTGAGAGACTCATTTCATTACTGGACTCACCAAACCACTTACAGTGTTTCAGGTACAAAATGACTGTTTCTCGCTGAGAAAATGCCAAAAAGCGGATTTCTGTCATAACATTGATTTACCTTCTGATTTTTCAAGGCAAGCTATTGAAAACGTTAGAAAATTGGAGAAAGGAGTCTATGTAGTTGATTTGAGAGACTCATTTCATTATTGGACTCACCAAACCACTTACAGTGTTTCAGGTACAAAATGACTGTTTCTCGCTGAGAAAATGCCAAAAAGCGGATTTCTGTCATAACATTGATTTACCTTCTGATTTTTTAAGGCAAGCTATTGAAAACGTTAGAAAATTGGAGAAAGGTGTCTATGTAGTTGATTTGCGAGACTCATTTCATTATTGGACTCTCCAAACTGCTTACAGTGTTTCAGGTACAAAATGACTGTTTCTCGTGAGAAAATGCCAAAAAGCGGATTTCTGTCATAACATTGATTTACCTTCTGATTTTTCAAGGCAAGCTATTGAAAACGTCATAAAATTGGAGAAAGGAGTCTATGTAGTTGATTTGAGAGACTCATTTCATTATTGGACTCACCAAACCACTTACAGTGTTTCAGGTACAAAATGACTGTTTCTCGCTGAGAAAATGCCAACAAGCGGATTTCTGTCATAACATTGATTTACCTTCTGATTTTTCAAGGCAAGCTATTGAAAATGTCGGAAAATTGGAGAAAGGAGTCTATGTAGTTGATTTGAGAGACTCATTTCATTATTGGACTCACCAAACCACTTACAGTGTTTCAGGTACAAAATGACTGTTTCTCGCTGAGAAAAGGCCCAAAAGCGGATTTCTGTCATAACATTGATTTACCTTCTGATTTTTTAAGGCAAGCTATTGAAAACGTTAGAAAATTGGAGAAAGGTGTCTATGTATTTGATTTGAGAGACTCATTTCATTATTGGACTCACCAAACCACTTACAGTGTTTCAGGTACAAAATGACTGTTTCTCGCTGAGAAAATGCCAAAAAGCGGATTTCTGTCATAACATTGATTTACCTTCTGATTTTTCAAGGCAAGCTATTGAAAACGTCATAAAATTGGAGAAAGGAGTCTATGTAGTTGATTTGAGAGACTCATTTCATTATTGGACTCACCAAACCACTTACAGTGTTTCAGGTACAAAATGACTGTTTCTCGCTGAGAAAATGCCAAAAAGCGGATTTCTGTCATAACATTGATTTACCTTCTGATTTTTTAAGGCAAGCTATTGAAAACGTTAGAAAATTGGAGAAAGGTGTCTATGTAGTTGATTTGAGAGATTCATTTCATTATTGGACTCACCAAACCACTTACAGTGTTTCAGGTACAAAATGACTGTTTCTCGCTGAGAAAATGCCAAAAAGCGAATTTCTGTCATAACATTGATTTACCTTCTGATTTTTCAAGGCAAGCTATTGAAAATGTCGGAAAATTGGAGAAAGGAGTCTATGTAGTTGATTTGAGAGACTCATTTCATTATTGGACTCACCAAACCACTTACAGTGTTTCAGGTACAAAATGACTGTTTCTCGCTGAGAAAATGCCAAAAAGCGGATTTCTGTCATAACATTGATTTACCTTCTGATTTTTCAAGGCAAGCTATTGAAAACGTCATAAAATTGGAGAAAGGAGTCTATGTAGTTGATTTGAGAGACTCATTTCATTATTGGACTCACCAAACCACTTACAGTGTTTCAGGTACAAAATGACTGTTTCTCGCTGAGAAAATGCCAAAAAGCGGATTTCTGTCATAACATTGATTTACCTTCTGATTTTTTAAGGCAAGCTATTGAAAACGTTAGAAAATTGGAGAAAGGTGTCTATGTAGTTGATTTGAGAGACTCATTTCATTATTGGACTCTCCAAACCGCTTACAGTGTTTCAGGTACAAAATGACTGTTTCTCGCTGAGAAAATGCCAAAAAGCGGATTTCTGTCATAACATTGATTTACCTTCTTATTTTTTAAGGCAAGCTATTGAAAACGTTAGAAAATTGGAGAAAGGTGTCTATGTAGTTGATTTGAGAGACTCATTTCATTATTGGACTCACCAAACCACTTACAGTGTTTCAGGTACAAAATGACTGTTTCTCGCTGAGAAAATGCCAACAAGCGGATTTCTGTCATAACATTGATTTACCTTCTGATTTTTCAAGGCAAGCTATTGAAAATGTCGGAAAATTGGAGAAAGGAGTCTATGTAGTTGATTTGAGAGACTCATTTCATTATTGGACTCACCAAACCACTTACAGTGTTTCAGGTACAAAATGACTGTTTCTCGCTGAGAAAAGGCCCAAAAGCGGATTTCTGTCATAACATTGATTTACCTTCTGATTTTTTAAGGCAAGCTATTGAAAACGTTAGAAAATTGGAGAAAGGTGTCTATGTAGTTGATTTGAGAGACTCATTTCATTATTGGACTCACCAAACCACTTACAGTGTTTCAGGTACAAAATGACTGTTTCT